>NC_057863.1:385695964-385998049 GCF_019393635.1 Dromiciops gliroides
AGTATAAACAAACTGTGTGTCAAAGATTGGGGAATGATGGAAGAGTGTATGAAAGCAAATGAATATTACCAGGTTCCAAGGAGTAGTGAATAGTACAAAAAATTCAAAGAAATATGGGGAAACTTTTATGAGGTAATGCAGAGAAAAGTATCAGAAGCAGAAAAACTACAATAACACAAAATAATATTAAAAGGTAGTTTTACTCAAATTAATTGCAATGACCTCTACTGATCCCAAAGAACAAACACTATGTCTTTCCTCTTGGCAGAAATGGGAAGCAATACAAGTGGAGTATTGTATTGCCCATCAGATAAAAATAAGTTGTCAATTAGTTTTTCTTAACTTTTTTTTCACAAGTGAAAGTTCAATAAGGAAAAGGAACATATTGGAAATTATTACAGTCTCAAATGAAATAGACATCACTAAAACTTCAGAGACTGGCTGAATGACCTAAAAGGACTGGTCCCTGAATGAGGAAATAGAAAGGAAAAACCTTAATCTAATTAATAATTGGTTATTATTATTATAATAGAAAAATAACTTCTCTCAAGGGTACCCCCTATCTGTACAAAAATACATATATGCATATCATGATTTTTTTTGGTAAGGCAATTGGTGTTAAGTGACTTGCCCAGGGTCACACAGCTAGTAAGTGTCAAGTGTCTGAGGCTGCATTTGAACTCAGGTCGTCCTGAATGCAGGGCCAGTGTTCTATCCACTGTGCCACCTAGCTGCCCCCCATGCATGTGTATATACATATGTGTATATTCCACTGGCTTACTATGGTATATGAAATTTTGTCTTGAAAGACCCACATGTTTGGTTTAAAGGCATTGTACCTCTAGGGAGCCCCTGTTAAAACGCGTAATGTGTTGGAAGAGATAACACATCCAGCCAAAACCATGAATATCCTCTCTCACTGTCACCTTGAAAATAAAAGAGCAGGACTCTTACAGAATAGGATATAAGGAAGGTAAATTTTGGGAACACAAGATGTTCCTAGGAAAAGGCAAGGGCACCAAGTTGAGTGTCTGAAAGGAGTTACCAAAAGCAGAACAGAGGCTTTGAAAATGGAGATGGGAAAATTCCAAAGAAGTTCTTTACTTCATTTAACGGGGGTCTGATAAATGCATAAAACACCTCAGATGGCATCTAAATACTGAGTGTGCTAGGGAACAGATGATGTGAATCTTTATAGAAAACACTATAGATGGACTTCCAGGGGAATTGTAATAATGTATAAGTGTGGTGCCTTAGAGAAACTACAGAACACGAACGGACATTATGTAACTGTTTCCAGTTGGTTTAACATGTTATTAAGAGGAGCCAGAACTAAGCATCTTCACAAAGACCAGTTAGCTCCAGCCATGTATGTCTTTGCTACATTTGCATTTGTCCAGTAAAAGAACATGAGGTAAGAGGAAAGACTTTCCCCCTCTGAAGCCATATGACCCCAGAAATGGGCCTCCTGTACTTTTTTTTTAAGTGAGGCAATTGGGGTTAAGTGACTTGCCCAGGGTCACACAGCTAGTAAGTATTAAGTGTCTGAGGCCCGATTTGAACTCAGGTCCTCCTGACTCCAGGACAGGTGCTCTATCCACTGCGCCATCTAGCTGCCCCTCCTGTGGTTTTTTTTTTTTTTTGGTTAGTTTTATGATTCTAGATGAAGGAAATGGAGTCTCTAACCATAGAAGGGTGAGCTATGGGCATAAAGGAGCTTTAATCTATGCTGGGTTTTTCAGCCAGCCTAAATATCAATGCCCGAAGGAGGAGACCTTCAAGAGACCCATGTTAGTAGAAGCTGAAACAAAAATTCATCTAACAGTCATGACACATCTGAACTTGATGAGATTAATGTTCTATAGGAACTTTGAGCCTACTCTCCCATAGATTGAAGTGGTATAGGGCAAAATACACCTCAGAGTTATTGGAGGGAATCTTTGTACATTTGTTCTTACTATATCTTTGAAATTGCTTTGTAAAAACTACCTAGTGTTAAGTGGTTAAGAGGAGCTAAAGTACTAATTTGATGGCCCCCTGACAAATGTAAGGAACATGGCTGGTGGAGACTTGAACAAATGGCCTCAGAAAAACAGAAACACCATAACCCCACAAGCCCCTCAAGGTACCCTTGATCCCTGAGGGGAATTGTAGCCTGACTGAGAGAGGGGGCCAGAGAATTCATACTACATGAGCCTCAATCCAGTACAGGAGATCATTGGTTAGGGCTTGAAACAAGGAAGATCTCATTGAGATCATTAGGATTTATACCTTTGTGGATTATCATCCATTTCTTTTAGTACCTCTAATTTATTATCATAGTCATTTCTTGATTTCTTTTGTGATGTTGTTTCTCATTTCTTGGATGTATTACTTTTCCAATTATTTCCTTCTTTTCAATTTTATTTATTGCCTTGATATTGGTTTCCTTTCTGTTGTTTTGCTGCTTTGTTCCTTTTCCAAGTTTTTAAGGTGTTGAATCATTTCATTCATATTCTTTCTCTCTCTTTTTCTTACTGATATCCTATAGCCTTGCATGCTGAGCTATATATTTGCCTTTAAGGACAACTTTGGCTATCTTCCATAGGCTTTTATATGTGAAGTGTGTAATGTTCATTATCTTTAATGTAATCTGCTTTGGCTTTCTTTTTAAGTTTTCTCTTTCCCTGAGTCATAATTTCATTGCTTATTTTTAAATTTCCATGGGGGAACCCTTTATTCATTATGTTATTAAGTATTACTAGTCCTCTTGCATTAGAGTCTATAAATATATTCTGTGGAATCTCTGATTTTCTTAATTTATTTTTATCATCTTTATGGCCCAGTATTTGATCAATTTTTGCATAAGTTCCATGAAACTTCAAAACATATATCCTTTGCTTGCCCCCATTATGTTCTCTCTACACATTTATTAGGTCTAGTTTGTTTAATAATCTTCTGAGCTCCATCATTTCTTTTTTGTTTATTGTTTTACTGAGTTTGTTATATGTTGATAATGAGGCATTAAAATCTCCCACTATTTTAAAAAACAACTTCTTTTTACAAGTCTGTAAATCTTTCTGTCATTAATCTTGCTATAGAATTATTAGGTTCATATATACATACATACTATCTTATTTTAAATAGACATTTTAGTAAGATATAATATTCCTTTTGCCTCTTTTAATATTTTCTGGTTTGAATTCAACTTTATGCAGTTACATTAGTGATGCACACCAAAAAAATTAGTAGTTAGCACAAGCATTAGTGCTTTTTATGATTTAGAATAGCCTGATAAATTTTGGACAAGTCTTTCATATTGAATGCACTTATATCTTTATGAATTAAAGGTGCTTTCACTAAGCAGCAAATTTTTGGATTCTACTTTTTTAATTTATTCCATAATACTTTTTCATTTTGTTGGAAAGCATAGTCCATTTGAGTTTCACATTAAAATTGTTACATTTCTCTTTTCTTCATAGTCATTCTCTCAGAATGGAATACACATTTTCTAATTTTTACTATTTCTATTATCAATCTAAATAATAGAACCATTACACACAAATTCCTCTGTCATATTAATAACTTGCTTTCACTTGGTTTCCCTTTTATCAATGACAAGAGTTTGTCTTTGGGATTACTATACCACCTCCTCTTCCCATTCCAATATTGTTCTTTTCTTCTTTTTCTTGGACAGAAGCTTCTGAAACCTTTAGTGATTTAGCCCATACAGTGAACAGAGAGTTCTCTCATTATGTTAGCAAATGGTTTATCTTGCTTGCTTAAAATATTTATCTCTGTGTCTGGGAAACTTGATTGTTCATCAAGAATTCCTTGAAGTGGATCTGTCACTATGTAGTTTTCAAAGTATGTTTGCTTCTCAAATATACATTCCCTGTCTTTCAAAAGCATACTGAATTTTGCTGGGTAGACAATTCTTTATCAAAGCCTCATGCTCATTAATTTTGTAAATGTCACATTCCAAATTTTGCAGCATACTTGAAAGCAAGAACAGGATCATATTTGGGTTTTGTATCCTCAGCACTAAACAATGTTTGGAACATAGGTGTTTAATAAATACCTACTAATCGATTATTCAATTGAAAAGTCCCCAGTACCATAGCCAAAAGCTTTAACACTGTACCTGCCAATCATCTGAAGAAGTGTTCCATCACATTACAGAAGATTCCCATCCAAAACAGACATCCCATGGTTTAGGAATTCATGGGTCTAAGGGTGACCATGGGTTAGAGTACACATCTTACTTCCAAATAACCTTACTGAAGAAGCAACCTTGATCAACCAAGTAGTAAATGTGTTTTTCTTCCTTGGCTCAAACTCAAATTAGAATACTGATTTTTCACAGATCAACACACTAGCCAAAATTAAATTCCAATAATACGAAAATGCACATAATCAGCTTTCCCTGACCACCATGAGTTAATCCCTGCTTTAGGAATTTTGGAGAGATATAAAGAAAATAAAAGACATAGCCCCTATCCTCAGGAAGATAAAATTCCATTTGGGGAGATGACATATACACACATAAAACAAATGAAGCATACTTTTACAAAATGACATGTCAACAAATGAAAATTCATGTACTATAAATGAAATAAATACTTGTTGGAGGACCAGAGTAGCCAAAAAACTGGATCAATAATGAAAAGCTTCCTTATTTAGAATCAGATTATAAACAGGGATTTTTAATCTAGGGTCTGTGAACTTTTTTATTATTTTTTTAATATTTTGGTAACTGTATTTCAGTATAATAAGTTCCCTTTGTGATCTTTTTCATTTTGTCTAGTGAATTTTTCTGAGAATAGGGTTCATAGGCTGCACCAAAAATGAATTTCCTCATTAGACTGTAAATTCCTCAAGGACAATGCTTTTTTTCTCCTATTTGTATCCCTAGAGCTTACCACAATACCTGGCACATAGCCAGACATTTAATAAATGTTCATTGGCATTTAATAAGTGTTTACTGACTGATTAAGTAACTGAATTGCAGATAAGTATGGAGGAAACACTGAAGGCAGATGAAAATGAAATATACAGGGTGTTCCAAAAGTTTTAGTGCAGTTTTAAGCTCTTAAAACTTAAAAGTTCACTAAGCCTTTTAGGATGCCCTTTGTGGGACACCTGGTACAAAGACTTAACTAATGAGATGGAAAGCATTATTATTTATTAACAGATATTTATTGAGCATTAACTGTGTAACAGAATTATACAAAGCAATGGGGTTGGGGAGAGTGAAAATATGATCTGATCTTTACTTAGTTTTCTCAAATAAATAAAAAAGAACAAATGGGACTAAAAGAAGGATGAAAAAATAATCAGCAAATATTTTCAGTAAAAACTACCTCTACTGGGGGCAACTAGGTGGCACAGTGGATAAAGCACTGGCCCTGGATTCAGGAGGACCTGAGTTCAAATCCAGCCTCAGACACTTGACACTTACTAGCTGTGTGACCTGGGACAAGTCACTTAACCCTCATTGCCCTGCGAAAGAAAAAAAAAGAAAAAAGAAAAGAAAACTACCTCTACTAAAAGAAAATATGTTCTATAATTAGTAACACTAGAAGACCATGTCACACTATATGGGTAAAGGGAATAGAGGGGGTGGAAGGGATGGCACTAAACCCAGCTTTTCATGTGAATCACCCAACATTACAGGGTCTTGTTGATTAACCATCAACTCTCTGCCTTTCTTCTGGTTCTCCATGAATTGGTTGCCATTCTTCCCTTGGTTCCATTACTTTGTAGATAGTCCCTTTTCATCTACAGAGAGGCTGATGTATGTTGTTCCATCAAATCATTGACTTGTGGTCCCATCCTACTTAGGAAAATTCTTCCCAATCCTGATGTGATTCCATGAATGATCCTATAAAAGAATGCTTTTTACATGCTCTTTAGTAAAAATATTAGACATTAATCAAAGCTTGTTAGTATCAGCAGAACCAATACATCTGCATTCACAGCCTGTGTGATCCTCATACCACCCTCATATCAACCTTTCCCCAGGGAGAGGGAGATCATAGGCCAGAAGTATGATTCCCCTTAGTCACTCAGAGTAGAGAACTAGTAAAAATATTTGCCCAATGATTTTTTCTTTCATAGCAAACCTCCCTGGTATATCAGTTTCTAATATGATCTAGGAACAGAGAGCATACTGTTCTCTTCCTCAAAAGTGGAATAGACTGGGGCAGCTAAGTGGCACAGTGGATAAAGCACTGGCCTTGGATTCAGGAGTTCAAATCCAACCTCAGACCCTTGACACTTACTAACTGTGTGACCCTGGGCACGTCACTGCGATGGTTAAAAATCTAACTGTGATATCTAAAAATCTAATATGTGGTTGCCTTAAATTAGATAATTAATAGTACCGGTCTTTGAGGCATTAAGCATTTATTAAAGTATAATAACGGTTGGTAAAAAGACCACATGGAGAAAGAAAGAGCCTAGATCCCTGCACCTCCTGCTCCTATTGCGACCTCCAACAGAAAGAAGGATCCCCATTCTCTCAAGCAGAAACTCCCTGCGGGCCTGCCCAGATGCGGTTCCTACACACACAGCTCCAAGCTAATTGGCTGGTAGCACTGATTGACATGACTTACAGGTGAATCTATGAATAGATGTAACGGTTTAGATGCTAGTCACATGCTTTCTCCTCAGGGGGACGTTGCCCTGGTTCTCACAATGACTTTCTCAGCAAGGACATGGCACCCTGATTCTCACACCCTCATTGCCCTCCAAAAAATAAAAGAATGACTTTGAGCAAATAAATCATTATAAAATAATTTTTAATTTAAAAAATTTCAAAGAGGCTGCTATGAGAGCTGGGGAACATCTAGCATCAGCTTTCATTTCCATGTTCTTGCAGTTCCACTCCCAGACATTCAGATCTCCAGGTACTGTGTATTTAATTTGAGTCTCAATGCCTACAGTCAGTCAATCAATACACATTTATTAAGCACCTACTATGTGCCCAGTACTGTGCTAAGCACTGGTGATGCAAAGAAAGGCAAAACCAGTCATCATTGCTCTCAATAAGCTAACAATCTAACGGGGGAGACAATATGTAAACGACTATGTACAAACAAGCTATATACAGGATCAATTGGAAATAATCAAGAGAGGGAAGACACGAGAATTAAGGGAGATTGAAAAAAGTTTCCTGTACAGGAACTGGGCTGGGTCCAAGGAAATTTCTCCAAGAGATGAAAGTTCCCTAACTCAATACTACCAAAGCAGACAGAGGGAGAAACACTGAAGCTCCTTCCTGCAAGAAGATAGCTATGATCTTCTCTTTCTTCTTCAAAAAGGCAACTAGGTGGTGCAGTGGATAGAGTGCCAGGCCTGGAATCAGGAAGACCTGGGCTCAAATCCAGCTTCAGACACTTACTAGTTGTGTGACCCTGAGCAAGTCACTTAAACCGTTTGCCTTAATTTCTTAATCTGTAAAATGAGATGGAGAAGGGAATGGCAAATCATCCCATATCTTTGCCAAGAAAACCCCAAAAGGGGTCACAGAGGGTGGGGCATATCTAAAAAACAACTAACTCCTCAAAATTCCCTGAGCTTCTATCCCTCTACACTCCCATCTTATACACCCTCCCTGAATCATCTACCCACATTGGATGCAAACTATGATGTGGAAAAGTTCCCATTCATCAAGGGTGCTGGTAGGACCACTGTATTCATTTACAGCAGGCATTCTTTTTTGTGAGGCAATTGGGGTTAAGTGACTTGCCCAAGGTCACACAACTAGTAAGTGTCGGGTCTGAGGTCAGATTTGAACTCAGGTCCTCCTGAATTCAGGGCCAGTGCTCTATCCACTGTGCAACCTAGCTGCCCCTACAGCAGGCATTCTTAACTTGAGGTCTATGAACTTGTGAGGGATTTTTCTATTTTTATAACTGTATTTTCATATAATCTTTTTCTTTCACAATCCTATGTATTTTATTTCACGCATTTATAATAAACATTATTCTAAGAAAAATTCCATAGCCTGAGAAAAGGGTCCAGACTGCCAAAAGGGACTATAACATAAAAAAGGTTAAGAACCTAAATCTACAGTAAGGTCTGATAACATACAAACAAATTGTCAACAGGTGCAAAATTCACTATGTTCATTCACTTCGTGTAGCTTCAGTTTCAAGAGTTTTGTGAATTTAGTTTCATGGATGTCCAGGAGCATGCTGGTACATGTTAAACAACCAGTGCTCAGAAGAAAAAAAAGTATGATTGACACAGTTAAAAGTTTCATTTTCATTATTAACATTTCTTATGAATCAACAAAACAATAACACATCTCATCTGACTTTGGAAACAATGCTGTAAGGTAGGCACTATTATTTTCTCCATTTAACAGATGAGGAAACTAAGGTTCATAGGTTAAGTGACCTGCCCAGGATCTCAGAGCTAATAAACATCTTGAGGTGGAATTTGAACTCACCTTATCCTAATTGCAAGCTTAACAATCTATTCACTGTCTTCTATTCACTCTCCCACTACCTCTTTTTTTTTTTTTTTTTGGTGAGGCAATTGGGGTTAAGTGACTTGCCCAGGGTCACACAGCCAGTAAGTGTTAAGTGTCTGAGGCCGAATTTGAACTCAGGTCCTCCTGACTCCAGGGCCGGTGCTCTATCCACTGCACCATCTAGCTGCTCCTCCCACTACCTCTTTTAAGATAAGAATATTAATTCACATGAAACAGGAATATTTGGAGGGAAAACTATGTGAAGCAACATGTTAATGTAGAAACTATGTGTCAAGAAACTGAGTTCTAGTCTTATTTCTCTCACTACCCACTACTGTGTTTGTGGATAAGTTATACTCACATTCGGTCTGTTTTCTCACATAAAATGAGGTGGAGGAACTAAATTATCTATAAGGACTCTTTCAATTCTTATTTTCTATGATTCTTGCTATTCTTTTTTTAGCTGAGAAGGTACTTAAGAAATCAGGGAATATTGCTCAGTAAACTTTCCTTGAAACCTTGGAAATTGCAAGCAGTATATACTGTATAGTAATGTGCTATTATTTCAAACATAATAACTAGAGAAAGTAGATGTGGAGAATTAAAAACATATTAGTAGTGGCATCCTAATATTTTAAATTCACAATTGCTTTCTTTTTTAATGAGATAATTTGGCAGGTCAACCAAATGACTGCGGTTTGGAGCCTGGGTGGGTGGGGGGCGTTGATACTATAAATTTAATAAGAATTCAGGAATAAAATTGTTCAAGGGAATGTAATATTCTAGAGTGAATTTGTCTCCTCCAGACATTTCTTCCCAGAGAGAGGTCTTACAGTTTGCATGTTCTGGGATCTTTCAAGGGAGCTAAGCACAGAATGGTGCTCTGAGGGCAGCAGGGCTATGTTAAGAGCTGGACCATGGAACAAGAATATCAGACCCACCAGGTCCAGAGAGTCTATTCCCAACCACTCTGAGCAATGGGCAATACTTGGCAAGTTTGTTCTTTAGTTGACATTTCTTCAAAGCAGTCTTATATGGCATGTATATGACTTATATGATATAACAAGGCAAGGTCATGGGCTCTGGGACCCCTGTTTAAGTCTTTTCTCCATTTTCTACCACCTACACTGCCTTTGGATTTCTCCAACATACCCTTGAACCAGGTAACTTCTTCTCCTTCCCTTTCTCTGCTTTTCAGCTTCTTTTAGTTTGTTGTCTTCTCCCATTAGATTATGGGCAGAGACTATTTCTCTTTTTACTCCTATTTGTATCCCCAGTGTTTAGCACAGTACCTCATACATACTAGCCTCTTAACAAATGCATTTTGACTTACTGCCTGATGGAACGCAAATAGACACTCCTCACAAGGCCAAGATATGTTTGCCCCCAGAACAAACAGCACCTCTCTTATGATAAGGTTCATGCAATACCTGGGGACTGCCTCACCTGTGGGCCCTCCAAAAGCCACTCATACGGTCTAAGTATTTGATGACATAGAATCTTCTCCAAACATATCTCATAATCCCTCAGTGAAGTATTTACCTGATAGTCAAAGGATATGTAGTTCTAAGCATAGGCATCTAAAAAAACCCCAGCATAATGACAAAATAACGGAATATTCTCCAATAAACCCGGAGATCAGCCTACCACAAATAGAAACATTCTCTGTAAGCAGTATGGACATACAAATGTATGGGGCAATTGGATGCATATGTAGGAACATGTTTGTCCAAGGCCCTTGTGGAGAGGCAACTCACTCCTCCACTTCAGAGGTGCTAATGTCTGGCATTTTCTGCCCAATATCCCATCTCTGCTGAGTCCCATTGATCAGCTCATCGTTAGTTATCTATAGTCACCTACTATTCTACCCGTCACCCACTGGGAAATGCAGTGATGAGTAAGTCCCACTGCTGTTATGGAGGGCTATAATTATTTCAGTCATTTCTATAATCCAGTGGATGAACAAGTTGGGGTGAAAGTGGGGCTCTAGTGAGCAAGTTTCCCTCCCTGCAGGGTAGGGCCACAACACTTCCAGCTAGTTCTTTCAGCCTCCCCTGAACCTTACCTTCAGTCTACAAGTGACATGCTATCTTCAAGGCTACATGCCCCTCTGTTTCCCATCCATAGGAGGGTATGGAGTGCAGAGCTCAGAAGAGAGAGATGAAGAGAATTCTGTAGGTGATAAACCTCTCTGCTGCACAGGAAGGCCACAGATTTTTCAGTCAATGTCTATGAACCTCTCCTCTTCAGTCAAGTCTGTGCCTCAGAAGGTAGCAGGTGCTCAGTCTAAGATCACATCTCCTATTTTCACTCCTCTTTGCTCTGTCTAATCTAACCCTCTCAGTTAAACTCTCAGAAAAAAACATTTTAATTCTTATTTTACTGGGGGCAAGGATCCCCAGGACTCTACCTTCTCAAATGGAAAAGGTGCTGGGTCAAGGGCTAGTCAGGAAACTGCTTTCAAACTGCCTCCATCATGCTCCTCTCTGCTCTACAAATCATAATGACTTGGCTGATTGAAAAAGCTCGTGATTTAGTTCCCATTTCTCACAGCAGTATTTCACATCCTCTTTGTCATCTTGTTACTAGTCTTTCTACACAGAGTTGTCCAGTTCTAGACTTCAAGGAATAGAAATACAGATACAACTTATATTTAAGACTGCAAGGCTTACTGAGAGTATTTAAACTATCATCTGGCTAGATTGCATTAACACTGAATCAATGCACACACACACACACACACACACACACACACACACACACACACACACACATGTCAGAAACTTTAGCTACAAGGGACCAGATAAAATAGGAAGGCAAGCTAGAGGTCTAGAGGATAGTTTCACTCCAGAGTGTGCTGATAAATGTTTAACAACCAGGCCTCCAGTGGGTGGGGTTGGGGGGATGTAGCAACACACACTTTTAAATTTAATTTGCATTATTAGCATCTTCTTCACTTTCTTAAGTCTAAACAATCAATTAAAAAAACAAACCAAGCCCAATTTCTAACATTTGTTGATTTCCAAAGTCTAAATGCTTGCAGCGAAAATCCATCTGTTCTCAAGATCTGGTTCCAGCCTGGCTTCACAATAATGTATTTCCTTCTCAGGTCTCTTAGGCAGGTCTTCCACATCCTACAACCTCTGACTATTTTCCATGAGAACTTGCAGGTCACTTCCATGCCCATGTCCATCAAACAGAGTGAAGATGCCAGCTGTGGAATCAGATGACCTGGGTTCAAATCTTGCCTCTGATACTACTACATATATGACCTTGAGGAAGTCACTTAACATCCTTAGATATTTGATTCCTCATCTGTAAAATGATAGGGTTGCTCTGAATGTTCTCTAAGATCCCTTCTAGCTCTAAATATATGATCCTCTAACAGAAAGTCTCGGTTCCTGAAAATTTAGGCAAAATTATAATATCTTTTTTCCCCTTCACTTGTCCCAAATTTGATCTAGCATTGTTTTGTTTCTCATGTGAGAGGTTGTATGTCCAGGGACCCTATCGTTTGGGGGAAGGCATGAAGGGATATTTATTGCAGTAAACCAGTATGGAACAAGATGTCTGGATAAGGGCTCTTCTGGCTTTAACTGAAGGGCTTTCTGAGAAAGGACATTACCTAATTGAAGATGGCTAGTAAATAAAGAACAATTTATATTGGTTGCTCTGCCCTGATTTACATGATTACTTTTATTCATTTTTCTTCTCTACCATAAAATTTGTAAACAACACGTACACGCGTGCACACACACACATATCTGTTTATTGGTCTCTGGCCTCCCATTGGCATTCATTAAGCAGCTGTGTGGGGGTGGTAGGAATTTCTGATTATCTTACTGCTGTTCTAAATATCACCTTATTCCAAGTTCCCTGCTACACCTAGTGGGCCTCTTCCTGAGCTATAGCTAAAAAGCAGTTTCCTTTAGGAGTGTCCAAATGATAATTACATAGAGCCCATTTGCAGATGGAATAGGCAAGGTGATGAGTGAGGAACAAAGAAATTACAGATTTATGGTGAAGATAGTGGGATGCCCAAAAGACTCACTTCTTCCCTTTTATAAAACCCAAATAAGGAAACAGGTAGTAAGAAAGCTTCATATTAAGATTTTTGTCAAGAATGGGCAGGGGAGGCAGGGATGGTGACACACCATAGTCCTTGCTACTGGGGAGGATTGATTGAGTTCAAGGCTTCTGAACTACAGGAGGGCTAAAGTAAATTAGGTATTCATCCTAAGTCTAGCACCAATATAGTGAGCTTCCAGGAATGAGGAGCCACAAGAAGGGGTGAAGCAGCCTGACTTGGAAGGGTGAAAGCTTCATTGAATTTTATCAATAGAGTCATGCCTATGAGTGGCTGGTACCGTTCCAATTTGGGTGACACAGGGAGATCGAGTCTCAGAAACAAAAACAAACAAAAAGACTGTTGTCCTTGATAGAGATGATGAGGTAGACAAGAAGAATTTTATCACATAACAAGAGAAGAATGAAGTAAAATTTGACACATGTTTGCATTGGATATTCCCTTTTCTCAGGTAGTTGGTGGCACTTCCCTTCATCATCAAACTTTCCAATGCACTCTAGGAAGGGTGATACATCAACACAATGCCCTGTCATTATACCTTAGAGTAAAATTATCCAAGAGTAACAAGTCTGCATAAGAGTCTATGGATCAGTACGAATGAGATGAAAATGTAACAGAAAAGACTGCTCATGGAGGAAGGGAGGGAGGGATGTCTGAAGCTTAAACAATCTCTATCACTAATTAAACTTTACATTTTGTTGTTGCAAAATTTAAGGACTGCTTTAAGTGGAGAGATTTATACCCTTACATTTCTACTCTCTTCATGATTTAGCTGCAGATGGCAAAAAACAAAAGCAAATGGATTCAGAATGTCTAAAAAACATGGGCTAGATGCTCATTTTAGGACCTTGATATTCATAGTTTGACCCTTATTTGAACCTATCATCAAGTGTAAAGCTGATGCTATATCACCCCCTCTCTCTGTGCCTTTGCCTAGTTTGGGGGGTAGCCTTCACTGGAATCCAGTCCCTCCTTAAAAATTACCTCTTAAATTCCCTGATTTTCTTCAGAACTCAGTTCAAAAGCTATCTCCTGCACAATGCTATTCTTATCTTCCTACCATTGCTTTGTAACCCCTCCCTCCAAAGACTGTGTTGTATTTATTCTCCATATGAATTATCTTCTAATAGCCTATAGTTTTGCCATGAGGGAAAAACTACTTCATTTTTTGTCTTTGTATCCCAAGTCTAGCATAGTGCTTGACATACATGAGGTTGTTATTGTTCAGTCATTTTTAGTCATGTCTGACATCATAAATTAGGGTTTTCTTGGCTAAGATATTGGAGTGGTTTGTCATTTCCTTCTCCAGCTTATTTTGCAGATGAAGAAACTGAGGCAAACAGGCTTAAGTGACTTGTCCAGGATCATACAGCCAGTAAGTATCTGAGGCAAGATTTGAAAGGTGAGTCTTACTGACTCCAGGCCCAGCACTTATTCACTGTGCCACCTAGCTGCTCCAAGGAGTGATGACCAAAGGTACAATAGTAGATAAGGGACAACCAGGAAGGAAGGAGGAAAGAAGAAAGGAAAGAACAGATTTGGAGGAGAAGCTCAAAGGATCATAGATCTGGTGCTAAAATGGACCTCAGAGGCCATCTTTTTCTTTACAGTCTAGGAAACTGAGGCCAAGGAAGCTAAGATTAATAAGCCTGAGAGGTAGGATTTGAATCCATGTCCTCTAATTAGAAAGTATTCTTTCCACTGAGGGTAAAATGTAGCTCCTTGAGAACAGAAATTGTATTTAACTCCAGTGCTTAACACAGTGCCTTGGATTTAACTAGGTACTTAAGGAACATTCACTTAATTGAACTGAGAGGTGACTGAACACTGATGAGAAGCTTTCCCTGCCTCACCCTTTGTCCACAAAGTACATTTCTAGAATATACTTGTTTATTTGCATTTAAAAATTAATTCGGAGAAATTTCTGCATATATGCTATGATCGACTGCATTTAAAACATGATATAAGCATACTCTGCCTGATTTTCTGCATCTTGCCTACGTCTTTTTTTTATTATAGCTGACAATGAATGTTTTCACTAGCATGAGTAATACACACCCTATCTGGCTGGCATTCACACAGAGCCAGTTCCCAAACCTGAATTATGATTCAGACAGTCCCCTCATGAGATACATCTATGCAGGATGTATAGTACAGGGTTTCCAATAAGGATCCAAAGAAAAGCACCTCTTCTCTTAATCTTAAAAGGTAACTAGGTATAAGGCCCTGGGAGGACAGAATACCTTAGAGGCTGTTCATCAACATGCAATTCCAAGCTTTCCATTTGGAGCTGAAGCCAGAATCGGGCTGCCTTCATGGAACAGTGACGGGGAGCTACTTTAGCATGGTGGGCTCAGCTAATCCTTCCAATGCAGATCATTTACAAGCTATAAAAATGCCACCTCCACACACACTGTATTCTACTGTTGGTTGCATTCATTACTTGCTCTTTGGCAGTGGGTTAAAGAGCTGTGCTCTGCATAGTCAGATTACAAAGAGAAAATACCTATTTAAATGTCCAGGGAAATGGAAGTGGTGAATCCAAATGCTTGTTCTGTGTTACCTACTACAGTCTTCTCCTGAGTGGGAAAAAAAGGAAAAAAGAACTTTTAAAAGAAATGCAATGCAATACAAATTGGTTAAGAAAATGAAATCTAGAGGAAAAAATATGTTGGTGAATCAATTATAAGGCCACTGCTGAGACTAGTATACTGTGACCTGAGACACTTTACTCAGGAGGCTTGTTGTGAAATTATACCCTATGTGCTGCAGTTGGTTAGTTTGCCACATGGGAGGAAAAGGGTGCTTTCAATTGTTGGAAATATATAAGATCAGCCTTTGGGGAGAAAAGCAAAGAGGCATGGGAGAAGGGATAGGAAATGAAATCAAAAATAAGAAAAGTATCGTACAGTGGCAAGAAGACTGGATCTGAAGACTAAAGATTAGAATCCTTGGTTCCGGGGCAGCTTTATGATGCAGTGAATAAAGCACTGGCCCTGGATTCAGAAGGACCCGAGTTCAAATCCGACCTCAGAGACTTGACACTTACTAGCTGTGTGACCCTGGGCAAGTCACTTAACCCTCACTGCCCTAGGGAAAAAAAGAATCCTTGGTTCATACTAGGTGACTTAAAAACAAAATACATAAATTAATTTGGCTGAACTATTAATAAATGTTAATTATTTAATATATTAGCCCTGCATACCCAACCTCAAAAGAAAAGGGCCAATGGAGATCATTTGTAGGCAGAGGACTTTTTTTGTCTTTACCTAAATCAAACTGCATAAGCTGATAATTAGTCAACCTATGTGACCAACCCAATCAGCAAAAATTTCTACAAAAAGACTATGAAGGAAATCCCCCTCCTCTCACAAAAAAAAATAAATAATAAAATAAAACAAAACAAAATCCATCTTTTGCACTAAATTATTAAGGAGCAACAAATAATTAATTAGTGCCTAATCCAATATGTCACAAATTCATAAGTCGACAAGTATTTGCCACACATATGCTATGGGGCTATGAGCCACAGGGAGAGAGGGGGAAAGGGAGATACAAAAGAAATAGAAAAAATGTGATCCCTGTTTTCAAATGTTCAAAAGCTAAATCAATGCTTTTTTTAACCAGCATGAGTATACCACAAAACTACATAATAAAATTCATTAGAAAAAGACTTCACATTTAAATAATTGAACCACCCTGGTTCAAGATAAAAATAAAATGAGAGAAGGGTACAAACATTTATTATGGGACTACTTTGTGAAAGGTACTTTACAAATATTTACCTCATTTGATCTTCATAACCACCCTAGGAGGTAGGTACTATTAATATCCCCATTTTACAGTTGACAAAATTAAGGCAGAGATTAAGTAACTTGCTTGAGGACATACAGCTGTCAAGTATCTAAAATTAGATTTGAACTCCAGTCTTACTGACTTTAGTCCCTACAGGTGTCCTGTGCCACCCACCTGCTTCATCACTCACTACCTGAACTAATACAATAGCGTGCTCCTTGGTCTCCCTGGCTCACCTCTCCTCACTTGGATCCATCCCTCACCACGCTGTCAAATTGGATAACTAAAGCATAGTTATCCCATATTCAATAAACTCTAGGAGCTTCCTTTCACCTCCAACATCAAATATAGAATCCTGCTTGGCATCAAAAGCCCTTCACAATGGCCTCCTCCCACCTTTCCAATCTCCTTACACTTTACTACCTACCCCATTGCACCCTTCCAATCCAATGTATTCTTTTATTCAGAGACACTGACCTCTTTACTCTCACAAAAAAAAAAAAAATCCTTAAACAAAGCATTCCATCTCCCATTTCGATACATTGGGTGGGGGGGGGGGGCAATGAGGGTTAAGTGACTTGGCCAGGGTCACACAGGTAGTGTCAAGTGTCTGAGGCTGGATTTGAACTCAGGTCCTCCTGAATCCAGGGCCCATGATTTATCTTCTGTGCCACCTAGCTGTCCCCTCCATACATGTTTACTAGCTCTTACCATTTACCAAGAATTCTCTCCCTCCTCATCTCTTCATCCAGGATTCCCTGGTGTCCCCAAGTTCTAACTAAAATCCCACCTTCAGTAAAAAGCCTTTCTCAATTCCCCTTCATACTGGTGCCTTGGATTTGTTGATTATCTCTCATTTATCCTTTATATATCTGCTTGTCTGCATGTTGCCTCCTGCAATAGATTGCAACCTCCAAAAGAGCAGCAACTGTCTTTCACCTTTCTTTGTATCTCCAGGATTTAACAAAGACATTGTTGGCTTGACTTGGCAAAACTCTTTTCTCACAACAATCTCTACAGTAGGTAGTACAACCTTGTAATAAATAAATACCCTCCAAAAATTATCTAAATTCATAAACAAATTTTCAGGCATGTTGCATATTCTTTAAAAGTCTTGATGTTAAAAGTGTGAAGTGAGGAGGAATGCAAGGCCCACCAAATACAGATACATGTTTTCCTTCCTTCTCTTGATATTGTTGCAAAATGCCTCTTCAAATTTCCCTAAGATACTAATATTAATGCTAAGCAAGCAGCAGGTCAGTGAGTTTGCTGTTGTGATCATTCATCTTAAATTTTTACATTTTGGACTGTGTTCTGTAGTTAACCATTTTGAGTCTCAAAATTGTACATTGTTCTCATCTTTATCATTTCTTAAGGCATTTAAAAATTAATTATTTTGAATTTTTCACAACTGCCTTCCATTTTCTTTTCACTCTATTTAGGAGTCAATAAAAAGTTCTTATTAAAATTACTTATAGAAGATACTTACAAAGCAAAGCACTAAAGTGTCCTCTGACCATTTCTAGGCCTCTAGACACACACCTGACCTGACTCAGGTTCTTTTTACAAGCTGGTGAAAGCAGACTGAGCTTCCCACAGCACCTGAAGGCAGTTCTCTCCAGCCATCTTGTCACAGAATAGCATGGCTTCTTTGTTCCATCTCTGTTTGAATCAGCAGCTACCATAAGCCTTTCTCAGCTACTTACTCTCTCACAGACACCCCCACACACACTTTGTTTTACAAATGTGAATGCTGTGCATGTAAAAGACAGTTTCCTGAGGAGCCTGGTCAAGATATGTAGGAGTCACCCAAAACAATCTACTCTGTGAGATATGTACAGTAGTATGAATGGTGCTAAGAGAAAGAATCCCTGGCAAATAATCATTATGGCCCAAGTTATTTTAACAAATGGATCCTAAGGATCCAAAAGGATCCTAAGGCTGAGTGCTGGGAATCAAGATTGGGGCCTGGGGCCTAGCTGACTAAAAATCCCCTTGATTTCATTTTCTAAAATATATCAAAATAAATTTAGCAGAACCAGGTAGCTTATTATCAAAGAGAGGGCCATTCTCAAGTTTGGGAGAAACTGAGGAAGTTAATGAATTTATTCAATAGAATGGAGCACATTCTAAAACAAATTAAACACACTTTAATGATCGAGCACAAGAGAGAAGTTTCAGTTACACAAACCAAACTAACAAAATGTGACAATATCCATAGACATTTCCATTTGCTGGTAAAGACCAAGATAAAATATCATAATAGGGGCATCTAGGTGGTGCAATGGATAGAGCACTGGCCCTGGATTCAGGAGGACCTGAGTTCAAATGTGGCCTCAGACACTTAATACTGTGTGACCCTGGGCAAGTCACTTAACCCCAATTGCCTCACCAAAAAAAAAATCATAATGGGAGAGGGGGTTGTTTTTATAGTTCACAAGTGAAACAAGAGGAAAGTAGTTGAAGAAATTCATGCTGCAGACACTGGCACGGGAGGTCTCAAATAATCCACCATGTCAAAAACAAAGAAAACTGAGCATGATGATAGATGCTCATAATCCCTGCCTATTTAAGGGAAGTTGAGGCTGCTGAATCACTTGTGATCTGGAGTTCTAAACAATTGGGCTAAAGCCACTTAGTATGGGTGTCCACTCAGGTCTGGCACCAACAGATGGTGAGCCCTTCCCCAAGAGGGAAACAAGAAGGAAAATGACCCAAGTAGGAAAATGGAACAGATCTAAGCTTTCTGGGAAGATCAACAGTAGGGTTAGGTGTGTTAGTGACTGTTGTACTTCCAGTGTAGGTGAGATGGGGAGACCCAGTCTCTGTCTCTGTCTCTCTCTGTCTCTGTCTCTGTCTCTGTCTCTCTCTCTCTTTCTCTCTCTCTCTCTTTCTCTCTCTCTCTCTCTTTCTCTCTCTCTTTCTCTCTTTCTCTTTTTCTTTCTCTTTCTCTCTCTCACTCACACATACACACAGAGAGCAAAAGAAGTAATATTCCACATGATATGACTCTATGCAAATCATTTTCTCCTCTCAGCTTCAATTTCCTCTTTTGTAATATAAGAGGACTGGACCAGATGATCTCTAAGGTCTTCTCCAGTTCTAGAAATCCTATGACCTTATGATCCTATGAACTTTCCCACAGTAATTCTAAGGTAAAGGCTTACTCCTCATCCAATTAACCAACTTTAACTCCAAAGACAAATAGAAAACACTAAGGAGGAAAATCCAGGTCAAAATGCAAAGCCAGGTCATTGTTTCAACTGTGACTCCCTCATAGAGACAGCTCTTTGCCTTAGCAAACAGTGAAAGCTTAAATCCCACCTGTTTTAGGTGGCTTTTCCTGGTACCCTCCATTGCCAGTTCCTTCCCTCTAAGATTACCTTCCATTTCATCTGTGAATATTATTGTGGTGCCTGAAAGAAAAACTTCATGTCACAGTTAATTTAGTCAATAAAGATTCATTAAACCCCTACTAAGAACCAGACACTGTGCCAAGTGCTGGATATACCCTCAAGGAGCTTACAATATAATGGAGGAAGACAACATGCAAACAAATATTTACAAAGTAAGCTATATATATAGGACAAATAAGAAATCATTAACAGAGGAAGGGCACTGGAATTAAGAGGGGTTACAGAAGACTTCCTATAGAAAGTAGGATTTTAGTTGGCACCTAAAGGAATCTAGGAAGGTCAGGAGTCAGTGTAGAGGAAAGAGAGAATTCCAGGCATGGTGGGCAGGCAGAGAAAATGCCCAGAGCTGAGAGATGGATTGTTTTGTTTGTGGAAAGGCCAGGAGGCCAGTGTCATTAGATTAAAGATCATGTGTTGGGTAGTAAAGTATAAGGACACTGGAAAGATAGGAGAGAGCTAGGTTATGAAGGGCCCTGAATGCCAAACATAGTGCTTTTTATTTGATTGTAGAGGAAATAAGGAGCCACTGGAGTTTATTGAATAGGAAAGTGACATGACCAGACCTGCTAGTCAATAGCTGTGTTTTTTTTACTTGTAAAGCAAAAGAGATGCACAGAGAGAGATATCTCTGCAAACAACTGGATTTTTCTAGAAGAAATGCTTATCATTTTCTGATTGGCTATGCTAACAAAATACAGGAATGCATGGGAGTACAGGGGGAAAATAGTTAAACCATTTTAATAAGCTATCGGTGGTATATGGTATAGATGAAGCAGGATATAGATGATATATAAAGTACAGGCAATTACATATAGAAAGAACCATCTGTTCAAACAGGATATAGGGAATAGGGAGTTTTTCACAGATAAACATTAGCATTCCCTTTGCTTTCCCAGCAAATTACAGCTGTCCTGTGATTGCTTAAAACCAAGGAGTTACTTAGATTTAAAGTTAAGCTCCCTTTCTTTTTTAAATAAAAGTATTTTATTATTTTCCAGTTACATGTAAAGATAGTTTTCAACATTTGTTTTCATAGGATTTTTAATTCCAAATTTTTTTCCCACTGTCCCTTCCCTCCCTCCTCCCCAAGATGGAAAGCGATCTGATATAGGTTATATATGTACAATGACATTAAACATATTTCTGCATTAGTCATATTGTGAAAGAAGAATGAGAGCACAAGGGAAAAACCTCAAAAAAGAAGAAAAAACAAAACAGCTGAAAAGTAGAAACAGTATGGTTCAATCTGCATTCATAATCCACAGTTCTTTTTGGGAGATCTTGCAAACATTTTCTATCATAAATTTTTTGAAATTGTTTTGGATCATTGCACTGCTGAGAAGAGCCAAGTCTATCACAGTTGTTCATTACACGTTTAAGCTCCCTTTCAATATCTTTTGTGCACATTGTTGTTGCAGGTTGCCTTCCCCATTAAAATTGAAGATAGATGACGGTAAGGATAGTTTCTGCATTATTTGTTTGGTTTCTTTATATTGCCAGAGTGTAGCACAGTGCTCAGGACACAGTAAGTGCTTAATAAATATTTCTTGACTGGCCCACTGTTAAATCTCTTGACCTCTCTGTGTTCCAGTTTCCCATGTGAAAAATGGGAGCAATATCATCTGTCTTATCAACTTCACAAGGATTTTATGAGGATTAAATGAGATCATGGATGGAAAGTGCTTTTTAAAAGCCTCTATGAAACTACATTAAATTGGGCTAAATAAAAATTCCCTATTATTAGTGCTTAAGTGTAGTATTGTGTTTTAAAGGTTTAGGTAACCCAAACTGCAGAAACCCCATGATGACAAACAGCATCATTTGCATTCATATGACAAGGAAAGAGAATTGCTCCAACTGTGTTCTCCCCGCCCAAAAATCCCTACCAACATAAAGCTGGGGCTGGCTTTTTCAGTCATTCATGTCTTCTTCTTGTATTTTAGTGAGGGGGACGGGGGTATTGGAATGTGTGTTAAAGAAATTATATATAAGGGATAAATTGGAATAATGTTGAAACTCAGGGATGCAATTATCTTCATTGCTAGAGCTTTTATAAAGTACTTGTCTGCATTGCAATGCTTCTTGAACAAAATGACCCAAATGTATACCATGCCTGCCCCTTAGAGGATTCAAATCTAAATGGAATCTAACAGGAGCAGAAATGGGAAAAAACTAAGTTATTCCCTTCCTATCAAGCTTTTTCTTCAACCTTTCACCAAAAAAAAAAAAAAGTATATATGTAAAAGTTGGAGCTTTCCTTTAGCAAAATTGTGAAACATGTATACTCAGTCTTTCATGCTTTTGGTGTCTCTTTCAGTGCCCTTATTCCCCATTGGGACAATGTATCTTTTGGCTCTCAGGACCCTTATGCTTTCTTCTATCTACCCAGGGTATCTGCTTTTCCACTGTTCTTACTATCAACCTTTCCCAATTTTCTGTATATGTACACATGTATGATGGATTGTAGCATATTAGCAAATATGGCTGGTACATGTAAATTAATCCACTCAACTCTGGAATCTCACAACTCCTTTGGTTCAATGAAGGTGACAAAGATTTACTTCATAATATCATTGGTCCCCTTCGAAAACAAAGCCCAGACAACGACAAAACAATATATCCCCATTCAGTGCTTTCTCTGCCAATAGACTTGTCAGGATCCATAAATCAAATAATAATTAATGTCGATGTAACAGTATAACTATGTAAATCAAAGGTGTCAAACACCATACGGCTACCCTCCCAAGTGGAGCTAAGCCAGATTAAAATATAAGTGGGAAATATTTAATAAAATGGATTTTAAAATAAGATATAGATAATGTTAACATGTAGTTTTCTAAAAATGCTTCTTCAGGTATTGTTATATATAGATAATATCCCCATTTCTATTTGAATTTGACAACACTGATGTAAATAGCCAAGGAAAATCAAACAGTGGAATCATTCTTAGCCCTTTATAAATAAATAGGTTCAATACACACACATACACACACACGCGCATGCGCGCACTTCTTTTTTTTCTTTCTTTTTTTTCAGGGCAATAAGGGTTAAGTGACTTGCCCAGGGTCACACAACTAGTAAGTGTCAAGTGTCTGAGGCAGGATTTGAACTCAGGTCCTCCTGAATTCAAGGCTGGTACTTTATCCACTGTGCCACCTAGCTACCCCCCCACACACATCTTATTCCCCAATGTGTACTTAATATCTCTGAAACTTTACTTTTCATAATGAGAAAACCTTTCAAAGCTCTATCTTTCTGTGGTTGTCTGTTCCTTCCTTCTGTAGCTCCATCTTCACCAGAACCTGTATCATATAATGGGCAGAGCTCTGGATTTGGAATGAGAGGACCTTAGTTCAAAGCCCACCTCTGTCACTTTCTCTACCTATATGACTTTGAGCAAGTCATTTAATTTCTCTGGGCCTCAGTTTCCTCATACATAAAATAAGGTGCCTAAATTAAATGACTTCTGGAGTGCCTTCTAATTCCAGATTTATGATCCTGTGAGTTCCTTTCAAGATCCAGGAATTCTACTATCAATGCAGATTTCTCCATGTTTATAGCCAAAGCTCAGTTCTCTGTTGCTCTTACTCCCATTTCCACCGCCCTAGCCTAAGCCACATGACTGAGATTAATCAAAAAACACATTGTGTCCCCAGTCTTCCCCCTAGTTGGCTGCAAAAGGTCACTCAGGCAGCTGTGAGACTACCTTAATTCTCTCATCAGGTCTCTAGCCCTCACGCTTAGCTGAGTGAAGGTCATTGAATTCCATTCACTCCTTTCCTATCAAGGGCTGCAAGAAGGTTAGGGATAGCCTTTTCACTGGCATTTTGTGGAGGTTAATGGAACTTAAGATCGATTTGCATGTCTAGCTGCTTGGGGAAAGGAAACAGGTCACAGAAAAGGTCATAAGTTGATGCTGGCCATGTATAGGGAGTGTGTTGCCTTCATCCTGTGGCAGGGAAGGACTAAGGTTGACCTTAGCCTAGTATTCCTGCAAATGAAACATCTCCTTTTCTTTTTTCTTTTCTTTTTTTTTTATTTTTTTATTTTTGCGGGGCAATGGGGGTTAAGTGACTTGCCCAGGGTCACACAGCTAGTAAGTGTCAAGTGTCTGAGGCTGGATTTGAACTCCTCCTGAATCTAGGACTGGTGCTTTATCTACTGCACCACCTAGCCGCCCCCGAAACATCTCCTTTTCACACAAAAGAAGTAGAATAAAATATGTCATCCAGGAAAAAAAATGCAGTATTATAAAAGACGGACTTTTCATGAATCAAGAACAAATAGCCTAAAAATTTACTGTAAACAATGGAATTGGGAATGGAATGGAATGGTGTGGGGAGAGAGAGAGAAGAAATGGATACAAAATAAATGCCCATCAATTGGGGAATGGATAAGCACCTAGTGGTATATAAGAGTGATAGATTTTTACTACACTGTAAGAAACTGTGAATAGAATGAATGTAGAGAAATGTGGGAAGACCTAAGTAAACATGCAAAGTGAAGTAAGAAAAACAACATACACAATGTAAATGGGAACAACAACAATAAAATGATGATACTGAAGTCTGTGAAAGTATAAAGGCCAAACGTAGCCCAGAAAAACTATAAGAAGGCACCTCCCCTGCTTCAGGACAGAGGCAGGACAACTATGAACATGGAAAGCAGCATACAATATCAAACTTTTTCAATGTGTTGTTTGGTTTTAATTAACTTCCCCCCTCTTTTTTATTCTTTGTTAATAACTCTCAGGATAGGGAGAAAGATTAGATAGACAGATTGATAGACTGATAGATTTTAGATAGTTATATTTGGAAAAGTAAGTCATATAAAAATAGTTAAGTATGAATAAAATGTGGGGATTTTTTTTAACTTAAAGGTCTCCTGTGAGTTGGGCAGATCCTCTCTAAAGGATTTATAGGACATAGATAACAATTACCCAGATGAGTAGATTTCTGTTGAGGTGCAAGCTGAACCATTGGAGAAAGCTTCTACTTATTTAAATCAAGAATCTACTGAAGTATTGAAGATTCAACAAAGAGGGATGCTCTAACTTTAGTGATCAAATTAGAAAGAATCTGATAAACTTATTCACTATAATATATAATAGATTCACTATAATATATAATATATTACAAGGATTAACTCTCCCAGAGCAACTTGCATTCTAATGGGACAATTCAATTGTATTATAAAGAAGTTGCTTATGATAAAATTTCAGGCATCAGTCTGATGGGAGAGAAAATTGTGGGTGGTACCCTTTGGATCACACCAGAGATGTGACTGTGTCTTTTGTCTAGGTGTAATTGGTCCTGTGAAAAATAAGAGCAATATAGTCTTTTCCATCCCCCCTTAATGCTAATGTCTTCCTTCTATTGATTTACCCCTATATATAATTTGTTTGTATATATAGTCCATAAGTCCTTTAAGAGCCTTTTGCCTCCCTTTGTATCCCTAGTGCTTAGCACAGTGCCTGGAACATAGTAGGCACTTAATCAATGTTTATTGAATTGAATTGAAAATTGAGATAACCTACAATAAAGTGCTTTGTAAAGCTTAAAGCTCTTTGTAAAAAGATAGTGAATTGCATGTGTTCTGGCCCTACCTCCTGGAGTTGGCCATGCAACATTGACCTTCTGGGATCTAGAAGGAAATCTTGAGCAGTCTGTGTATGTCTTTTTCCTACTGCTACCATCGACTCTAGCCCCTGAAATTGTTAGGTGTGAATAAGTAGTGACCCAGTTTCATTTAACATTTTAACTTCAGGTCACTTTTACAAAGGGATGTTTACTTAAAAAATAAGGTGGGGGGAGGCTGGAGTAGAGATGTTTTCCTTATAACACCTTAGGAGCACCATGTCCTCTGTACTTCTTTGGTCCCTGGGGAAAATAGGCTCAAAGCCTTGTTTATTGGTCCTAATAAGTTCATATCCAAAAGCTAATGGGTCCTTCTTTCAGTTACCACTGAACTGAGGTCCCCAAAATCACTACTTTCTCCTTGAAGATGCTGCACTGGCTACATATCCTATATACAGAACACCAAAGTGCTGAGGTACCCTCCTGATTTCTCAAACTCACAAGTTCATAGATTCCACTCCTTTCACTGGGTGCCATGAGTGAAGGAGTCACTGAGCTCCCCTCAAGAGCACTGAGGTAAAAAGGAAGTAATGGAAGCTGACAGACCTTTCCAAATGCCTCTGCAGCCAAGCAAACAGCCTCTGCTTCAATATGTTATCAGCCTGCTAGAATCAGTTCCACAATATCCACACATGCTCCACAATATCACCGTGGCATTTTTGGTATACATCATCGCAACTATCCCAGAAGGAAGCTCCCTAGCATCCTCAACATGACATGCACCAGATTAATCAACTATTTTCTATTATCATTAATGATTATATCATTAATCTTTAAGAGTTATTAATAAATAACTATATCAAGAAGAAAGAAAAGCCAGTTTTCTATCATTACTGATATTTAAGGAACATCCTTCAATAGGCAATAATTAGGACACCAAATCACTGGGCCGGATTGTCCCTTCCTACACATTATAGTAGAGGTAAAGCTAGAACGGGCCCCTGAGTGAACTGCAACTCAGTAATTTTTATGGAATATTTTCCATACACTTGAATTACTACATTACTAAATTTAAAGAAAATAACTGTATTCCTAAAACCAAAGTAGAATGAATGAATTGTATATCATGAACATAGAGCAGTGTTATAAAAACTCTATGCATTGAGATCAGCTGACTTAGCTCACTCCTCTCTATAGGCAAGTGATAACCACTAAATTCTGCACTGCACCTCAGGAGGTCTGAAAACAAATGCCATGATTCACAAGTTCCTGTAGAGAGGAATGGGGCCATTGTTCCCATTTATGCTAAGTGGAGATGGGAACATAACAACAAATCACTGCTTTTCATTGTTGATCCATTTACATGTTTCTTTCAGAATTTTGCCCCCCCCCAAAAAAAAACCCCTTCCTTTACCCATCATCTCTGTTATAATCATCATACACACATTTTTGTGTTTCCTTCCCAGTGATCTCCATACAATTCTGCCTGTATTCTGGTCATCATCTCCCCTTTATCGGGACCTTAGAGCCCAACCCTTGGATGCTGAGCTCTGATAGGCCAAATTGTACTTTATTTTGCATAGAACCAAGCCTCCCCACCTCTTCCCAAACAGCAGACTATGTTATAGCAAATGTACTTCTCCCTCACTTTTCAGATCCCCTTCATGTATTTTGTTCCCCTTTAGACTATAAGCTCCTTGAAGGCAGAGACTATCTGCTTATATTTTTATCCCCAACACTTAGCACAGTATCTAGAATATAGTTGGCATTTAATAAATGCTCTCTCTATCCAATGTTATTGTAATGATTGTTGTTTAAAAACACACACATACACATACTGGGGGCAGCTAGGTGAAGCAGTGGACAAAGCACTGGCCCTGGATTCAGGAGGACCTGAGTTCAAATCTGACCTCAGACACTTGACACTTAACTAGCTGTGTGACCCTGGGAAAGTCATTTAACCCTCATTTCCCCACAAAAACAAAACAAAACACACACACACACACACACACACACACACACACACACACACACTGAGCATTAGCTAACATGACTCCAGTGTGACCTTCCACACTTTCAATAGCTCCTTGATCTTAGTGATGTAGGTATTCCCCTCCTTTCAGATCATAACCCATGCATACTTTCTCATTCAGTGTGATTTTTGTTCACAATATTCCATAAATATGGGGCAGCTAGGTGGCGCAGTGGATAGAGCACTGGCCCTGGAGTCAGGAGTACCTGAGTTCAAATTCGGCCTCAGACACTTAACACTTACTAGCTGTGTGACCCTGGGCAAGTCACTTAACCCCAACTGCCTCACCAAAAGAAAAAAAAATTCCATAAATCTTCCCTAAAGGAGTCATTCCACATGTGAAAGGCAGATATCTTTTACAAAATTATGGGTCTTCGTGCAGTATTTGAGCTATCCCTCCTCATTCTTAAAATCTGACCACTGCCTTCTTTTCCTGGATGAGATAGATCCTTTTTGCCCCTTCTTGGATACAAGTCAACACTGGCAATGTGCTTCAGACTGCCCCATCATGCACCTCTCCATTACCTTTTGGGTCACCCATGATTTTGATTCTCCATAAATTGTACTATTTTATGATTTTCAACCAAACAGAATCCATCAGTGAGAGAAGATTAATGTTTTAAAATAGTTTTTTTGTGTCAGATGATAGCCTAGAACCATTATAGGCAATGAGCAATTATTCAAATATAATCCAGCTTGCTTGCTTTCTCCTATTTGATTATGGGCCCTGCCTTTTTTTTGGGGGGGGGGCAATGAGGGTTAAGTGACTTGCCCAGGGTCACACAGCTAGTAAGTGTCAAGTGTCTGAGGACAGATTTGAACTCAGGTCCTCCTGAATTCAGGTCCAGTGCTTTATCCACTGAACCACCTAGCTGCCCCTATTAGGCCCTGCTTCCTATTCACCTGAAGTACCTGTTGAAGATATAGATATAGATAGATACATAGATACTGATAAGATAGATCACATTGCAGCCATTTCCATCTCATGCTCTCTCATATGAATACACTCTCTTCCTCTAGCATCTATTATGTGCTTTCTATAGGCACTCTAATAAGCACTACTAAAGAGAGGCAAAAAAGCCTCCACCTGAGAAAACTGAGGTAAAGAGACATTAAGTGATTTGTCCAAGGTCACATATATAGGTAATAGCAAGGAAATCACTTGGTAACCTCCAGAATATAAGGCAAATGAATTTTAATGGTTCTTAGTCCAGAACCCACTATTACCTCAACCTAGCCTTGCCTCTTTCCCTTCTGAATGTAGCATATTTTTTCAAACAATTGTGGGCAGCATAGCTGTCTTTACACATAGGCAGAAAAGGCAAATGCTTAAATGGTATAATGTGAGTGCCAGAAGGTACCTATCTCCCTTGCAAAAAAAATCACCCACATTGGCCCTTCTACCATTCCTAAATTTTCACTGCAACTCATACTCTTTGTGAAAGTACTGGAAGTAACCATTAAAATGTAAAAGTTATTGGCAGGGGAGGGGGTGGGGAACTTTTGCTTGGGATATACTGGAGTCAGCTTGAATCATCTTGTAAGAGTCAATTGTTAAATTTGCAGTATAAGCATTTATACCATGGAAATCAGGGAACTCTACAAATCAGGGCATGGTTTATTGTTCTGTTGATTTCGTAAACTTAACAAAGTAATGGAGAAAAAGTTAATAATTCAGATTAAACTTAAAGGTGTGTCATGTATCCTTTCTTGTCCCTATACACCTGGTTGTTAAACACTTACCAGCACACTACTGACTTTAGGTCATTAATTTAAGAGAGTAGTGATCAGTTATAATGAGAAAAGAATGGCGTTCGAGAGCAATACTAAGTCACCACATACTAGGTGGTGATCTACACCTGTGTGCTTTTTCCATAACAGCACAATAGAATACAAATCCTGTATTAGGTGTTACAGATGAGAAAACTGAGGCCCCAAAGAGGTTGTGTTGGCCCAAGCCACATTGCTGGTAAATGGTAGACTCAGGATGTGGACCTACCTAGATCTAGGACATACCTCTAACTCAAGTGATCTTTACACGGTGGACAACATCTCTCAAAAGTGAATCTTAATAGAGGTCAGAAAAAGGCAAGGTCATGGGGGACTCTCCTAATGGGGATACCTGTGTCAGGAATTAAACACCTAGAGGAAGATAAGTGTGGCGATGAAGGAGGTGAGATGAGAGTGTGAATGAGAAAACAGACCATTTCAACTACATAAAATGTTAAAACTTGTAAAAACAAAAACAATGCAACTAAGAAAAGAAGGAGAAATATTAGTGAGGAGTAAATCTCTATCAAATTTCTCTGATAGAAATCTGATATACAAAATATATGGGAAATTAACATAAATATATGAGACCATGAGTCATTCAACAATACGTAAATAGTAAAAGGATACTCACAGTTTTCAAAAGAAGACTAGCAAACAATGCCAACCATGATTTCAAAGGAAGTAATGGTGAAGCATGTCTCCTGCCCACAAGAAGTAATAAACAGTAGGAGCAGAATGAAGCAAATATTTTTTTATTTAATTTTTTTTTGTGTGAGGCAATAAGGGTTAAGTGACTTGCCCAGGATCACACAGCTAGTAAGTGTAAAGTGTCTGAGGCCGAATTTGAACTCAGGTACTCCTGAATCCAGGGCCGGTGCTTTATCCACTGAGCCATCTAGCTGCCCCCAATATATTTTTAGATACAACCAATGTCTTGATTTGTTTCTTTAATTGTTATAAGGGTGTGTTCCACTGAGAAGGGTGAGTAGTCACTGGGAAGTGACAGTAATGGTTTTTTTTAAAGCACCGAGAAAACTTTTAAATAGAAATAGCAAACAATCAACAGTCACGATTTTTTTTCAAATCACTAATAATGACTGATGGCATAATTACATATATTTTATATAATATAGTAATTATATTAAACATATAGTAAGCACTTAAGAACTGTTTGCTTACTTGCTAACTCTATTGATTGATTTATGAAAGAAAAGCCATTAAGACAACTCTGAGGTTTTACCTCATGCCCAGAATTTTGGCAGGTAATAATGCTGCAAAGACCTTGGGAAGCAAGGCACACTATTATACTGTGTGTGGAGCTATGAATTTATCCAGCCAATCTGAAAAACAATTTGGAATCATGCAAGAAAAGTCAATAACTCTTCATAGCTTTTGACCTAGAGATCCCACTGGTAAGCATGTAACTAAGAAGGTGAAATACAGAAAGGTCTCATGTATACCAAAATATTCACTGTGGCCCTTTTTGTGGCAGGAAAGAACTGGAAACAAAGTGAATACTCATTATTTTAAAAAATGACTGAACACATTATGATATATGAATGTAATTGAACATTATTAAACTGTAACAAAATGATGAATATGAATAATTCAGAGAAACTTGGGAAGCCTCTATAAACTCATGCAGAGTGATATAAACAGAATCAAGAAAACAAAATACATGATGGTTACAATAATGGAAACGATAATGGAAATCAATGTTGGCCCCAGAAAAGGGTTGAATGAATGAATAAGAGGCATTTTTCTAAGCTCTGGGAATACAAAAACAAAAGTGAAGACAGTCCCTCCCTTCAAGAAGCTTATATGTGATGGAGGGAAGCAATACATTAAAAAGACTTGTAGGGAGGAAAGAGTATTTTGATTTGGAAAGTTACCAATTTGGTGAGTGGAACCTTAGAGAACTGATACTTTTCTAGGAGTAATAGTAATATTGTTTTGATTATGGTTCCAGAACTGAAAGGGGAAGAAGAGAGAATGCATAGGGTCAAGACAGTTAGGCAAGAAAATGAATGGGGAGGAAAGTAAAGCATGTTTGGGGCCAGACTAGTCAGGGCCAGAGTTCTGGAGGTGAAACAAATAATTAAGTTCTCAATACATGGTTTCTAGAACTGGAAGCAAGGTATCTGGTAGGAGAAAGGTATCATCAGTTGGAGGGAAATCAGGATTTTGACATAGAATGTGTCACTTGAGCTGTGAAGGATTTTGTGTGGTAAGGATGAGAGAGTGCATTCCTAGGATGGAGGACAGCCTTCACAGAGATGAGAAATGAAGCAGCCTCTGTGAGAAGCAGAGAGGACATTTCAGCTGCACCATTGAGTGTTGGAAGGGGAGTAACATAAGGTGAGGCTAGAAATAGAAGTTGGAGCCAGATTGTGAAAGACTTTAAAAGCCAAACAGAGGAGTTTATATTTGATCCTAGAGAAAATAACCAGACACTGGAGGTTATCAAGTAGGGGAGTAACATATCTATGCTTAAGGAAAATTGTTTAATATACATTCCTGTTAAGATAAATGTAATTTACAGATTTATTTTGAAGTATTGGAATCACTGTATTACATATTTGGGCAGCTAGGTGGAACAGTGGGTAGAGTGCCTGGACTGAAGTCAGGAACATTCCTCTTCCTGAGTTCAAGCCTGACCTCAGATATTTACTAGCTGTGTGACCTTGGGTAAGTCACTTCACCCTATTTGCCTCAATTTTCTCATCTGTAAAACGAGCTGGATAAGGAAATGGCAAATCCCTCCAGTATCTTTGCCAAGAAAACCTCAAATCGGGTCACAAAGAGTCAGACATGACTGAAATGACTAAAAAAACAATAAATTACATACTTAGTGCTGGAAGGAATTGTAGAATTTAGTTCAACCCATTCAATTTACCAAGAAGAAAACTGAGACACAGAACAGTTAAGTGACTTGCCCAAGGTCAGATAGGTACTAAGTGGCAGAATCAAGATTTGAACCCAGGTCCTCTGCATCCAACAATCTCCACTGAGTCATGAAACTCCTTAAGGCTAAAGCTTTGAATTTCCATGAGTAACTGGGCTAAACATAAAAGGGAAAAAAATCTACAATGGATATAATTCAGTCCCTATTTTGCAGGTGGCTCTAAAATGCCATTGCGCAACATTAAAAGCTCATAGACATAATATCTTTACAACAGTGGCTGCATGCATAGGAAATGAAAACTAAAGCCCTGAAAAGTTCAGATTATACTTTCCATTCTCTGACTTACTCCAAATCAAAATCTGTATCTCCCTGAGCCATAAAATAATACACATATTCACAAATAAAAACCCTAAGCCAAGCATTCTGAATATGACTTATCTAACCTCAGAAAGCAAATAAGATCATTTCCTTTCCCATTCCTTCACTCCTAGCAATTACCTGCCTGAGTTTTAACTTCACTGTAATGGAAGAAAAAGAAGAAGGGGGGAAAAAAAAGACTATTTGCCCTGGCTGAATATCATGGCAATCAGTATGCATGTTTGCTCTCTTCCTAAGAGCCTATCTTTTAATAAGGTTTTATTAATTTCTTTAAACAGACTTTCTCTATCTGATGTGCTGCTCTTGCATCACAAATGACCCACATCTTACTGGTTACTTGCCGTTATGTAAGTAAGAGGGGAACATCTTCCCCATACAATTCAATGATTTAATAATTATTAATGAGACATTATGCTTTTGTACATTTCTGACAGATGATTAAGTGCACTATAAATGTTTAACATAGCTCTCTGAGGTTTGAAAATGTGATGCCAAACACCTACTCAAGCTTCACACATTCAGAAAAGACAAATGAGATTTTGGCAATATGGCAGCATTATTGATTTCTTGTAGTATTTACAAACTGCAGGTAAGATGTAAAATGAGAAAAAGCATATGAGATGATGGCAGGTCTATTTACTTGAAAGTTTTTCCATTTACATCCATTGTGAAGCAGTTTTTCTTATAGGCAAAGTGATGCTGAAACAACTCTACAGTTAGCTGAAGCACTCACAATTTACAGATCTTAGAGAGAGGACAAAGAGGCTCCAAGATAGCTGAGAGTTTTCAGGACTTGAGGTGGGATGAGGGGTCTCCTCTAGACTTGAAATCTGGCATCTACTCCTCTTGGTCTAAGTTGTTTCGGCAGCACTGAGTTCAGCACTGATCCCAGACACTATAAGTAGCAGCTCAATCCTGAGATCTAGACTCAATTTTCCTTCTTCCAATGCTCCTCACAGTAGGTAAGAATGAGGACCAAGGCAGCTTGACCCACACCCTGATTGGCCAACAAGAATTCTCTCTTAAGCACAAAAAAGTAAACAGGGTAAGGGGCAGCTAGCTGGTACAGTGGATAGAGCACTGGCCCTGGTTTCAGGAGGAACTGAGTTTAAATCTGGCCTCAGACACTTGACACTTACTAGCTGGGTGACCCTGGGCAGGTCACTTAACCCCAATTGCCAGAAGAAGAAGAAGAAGATGACGACAGGGAATTCCAGACCTATGTGCGTTTTGCGCAAGTCTCACCATTTCCTGGTGTCTTGAAAATTTATTTTCCCTTCTCAGAATTCCCAGGGGCCCCTCAGCTTCTGACAAAGATGAGGCAGCCTTGCAAAAACCTACTACTTTCAAAAGGGAGACATTAAATTGCAGGGGGGCATGATGTATATCCCAAAATGGCTATAATGTAGAAGCAAAAGCTATCAATAAAATGTTCATTTTTAAAGCAGTATTTTAGAGAACTTCTTAATTCATAACGCACATTTTCCAAGGCCTTGAAGTCCTGTTTGGGGGGCATTAGATAAGCAAGTATACCACCAAGTATATTCTAGTTCTCAGTCCTATGTCCTCCTTCCGACATGGCTTTAGGCTAATTTTTGAGCAGAAAAGAAAAGTGATGTAGTAGCAGGTGAGCTCTTCCCCTACTGAAAGCCCTGTTCAAGAATAGAATCCAGGTGTGATGTGGGGGAAGAGCTTTCAGAGGGCATGTTGTGAGTTTCCAAAGGCAGAAATCAGAATTGAGCAGATTATGCACATCACCTTGGTTCACTGATGATACTCAATAAATGCCTGATGATAATAATAATAATAATAATAAATTCTCAGACCCATGTTCAAAGGGAGTAGGTAGTTCCCCTCTCCACATGTTATATCAAAGCAAAGCAACCAGGTATTTCTTAATGACACATCCCTTAATGTTTCTTTTCATCTCTTTCCCTTGATGCCACTAACCAAATCCTGATTGTGTTTAGTCAACCTTGAAACACAGAGTGTTACTGGACCCTCCTTATTTCTCACTTCAAATTTCATCTTAAAGGCTGAAACCTTTTGAAGTACAAAAAAACAATCTGCCTGTAAATTGATTGGGATGCAGCAAAAGCCCAGTAGGAATTTATGGCCACAGTTTGCCCTCAACACCCATTGCAGAGACAGAGATTCTACTTCTGGAATTGGACTACATTTATTCAGAAATTGTTTCCAGAGGATAGAGTCTCAGAAGTGCCTTTTGGAGATGATTTAAGCAGTGTCCAAAACTTTAAGCTGCTCTATAAAAAGGATCACCACTGCCTAAGTAGGGTTAGGATCTCCAGCTGTTATATATCTTACTTCACCATGGGGTCCCCAAACTCCATACTACCAATCAATGCCTTCCACCCCCATGAGCCTCTCTAACTCAAACCTGGCAAGCTTCACACCCACTCTGGTGCCTGAGTCACAGAGGGTCTTTTGTTTGTCATTTTGCTTGATTAAGCTGCTCTGTGGCCTACGGAAATGTCCTTTCAAAAATGATGGTATCAGGCAGCTAAGTGGCGCAGTGGATAGAGCACTGGCCCTGGATTCAGGAGTACCTGAGTTCAAATCCAGCCTCAGACACTCGACACTTACTAGCTGTGTGACCCTGGGCAAGTCACTTAAACCCCATTGCCCCACCAAAAAAACAAACAAAAAAAAATGATGGTATCCCCAAATTCCACATTAAGTTTTCTGCCAAAATTTTAAGTGACCCTATAAACTCCAGGAATTTTCTGAATTTGGTCTTTCTGGGGTTATTTTTATTATCAGTGTCCTTTCTAAAATGAGATTTTTACATTTTTAGTTTGCTATTATTTTATATGATTGTGCAATTGTCAACAATGAAACATATAGGGGAAAACAAAAACACCAATGTTGAGTAGGCCACAAAGGTTTTTGGACAAAGAAAAAAATGCACAAAATGCAGATCATAGACTCTACCTCAAAGTTTTCCATTCCTAAGTTGTCATGCTTTATTGGACATTTATGGAACTGACTTTTCTCCTATGAAGAAACCACTTGAGATCTGTTTTTAAAACCTTGCTGTTTAGATGTGCCATAAAAAATATACTCTAATAAACTAAGGTTTATAATTCCATGCTCTTTTCAAGAGCCCATGTATATTGAGACAAACCTAATCCTGTATACAACTTTTGATAAGGGGAAGAAGAGAAGAGGAGGGACTACCTGTACAAAATCTCAGAAAAAAGAGATGGTCAGTCCTTAAGTTTTTAAGACAAAGAGTAAAGAGGGAAAGGTTTCCAAGAGAAGAAATGCCTTTTCTGATGAGGAAAAATATAGAGCTTGCATTAACAAATTCCTCTCTTCAAATAGCCTTGGAAGAGAAACTCAATCAATCACTCAACCAACCAACCTTTATTAAATGTCACTATGTGCACTGGAGTTACAGAATAAGAAACTATGCCTGTTCTCAAAGTTTACACTGTATAGGGGGAGATAACATACACATATGTGTCCTGTCTTTATATCTTACAGTGCATAAAATGGTTCCTATATATAGTGGGGGGAGGGGCAGCACTTCCTTAAGTACAGATCTGCCCATATCATTCTCCTACTCAGGATCAAATAACCTCTTAGGATCCAATATAAACTCATTCTGCTGACCTCTTAAAGTCCATCACAACATGGAACCAACTTATCTTTCCCAGCCTCACCAGACATTATTCCCCCTCCCATACTCTGAGATAGGACCAAATTACCCTCCTCTCTTTTCTCACATCTCCCCTCTCTACTAGCCTCAGAGCCTGCAATGCACTCCCTCTCCACTTCTACCTCATAGAATCCCTCTCTTTTTTTAAGACATAGATCAGTCACCACCTTCTACATAAAGCCTTTCCTAATGCCCACAAGTGCTAGTGACTGGCCCCTAAACTACCTAAGATCTAACAATTTGCATTTTTTGTTTTTATGTTTATTCCATGGATACTTCTTTTTATACATCTCCCCCATTAGAATGAAAGTATCTTAAGAGTAAGTATTATTGGGGCAGCTGGGTGGCACAGTGGATAAAGCACCGGCCCTGGATTCAGGAGAACCTGAGTTCAAATTTGACCTCAGACACTTGATGGGTACTAGCTGTGTGACCCTGGACAAGTCACTGAACCCTCATTGCCCTGCCAAAAAAAGAGTATTATTTCATTCTTGGAATTTGTATCCCTGGCACAGTTCCTAGCATATTACAGACACTTAATAAATGCTTGCTGACTGATTGATAGAGAATAAACATAAAATAAGTAAAAAGTCTTTGAAGGAGGGAGGACACTAGCAATTGGGGAAAGCAGAAAAGGTTTCATATAGAAGATAGGACTTGACTTGAGTCTTAAAGCTATGTATGACAGCTTCTTCAACCACAAAACAATACTGAGCACTGCAGGCTGAGTAAGTTGGCCATTGCAATCAAAACTCTCTCAGTAGGAGAGTTAATGGCATTAAAAGAAGAAATACTTCAGTGATTTGGACACCTGTTAAAGCTGCTGAATACCCAGAGAATTGGGGAGGCTTTGGAGAATAAACTGACATGAATTCCTTACAGACATAGAAATTCCAAAGGAGGGTCTAAATCAAAGTTAGTAAATCTAAGGTAAGGAAACTGTATTTAAAAAGGAAAGAAAACCAACATTAGAATAAACAGCAATTGTAAATAATTAATGAAAAATGGAGAAAGGTATGTGATTATACCTGTCCTTGTATTTCTTTAAATCTTTCCCTAATTGGGCATAATCATTTAAAATACATATATAGTAATTAGTTAAGTTGAATAATGTTCATGAATGTCTGTTTTAATAAAGTGTTTGATCTTATATTTTAAAAATTATAACTGAATAGGAAAACTTGTTATTCTTCCTCTCATTTAACCACATCTGTGGGATGCTTGACTATTAGGTGAAGAGGACAGAATTAAGTACTATCATCCACCAGGTACCAGCACATCCTAATTGAAAGCAAACTATATTAGAAAAATATACATCTATATTTTTTGTTTAGTTGTTTTCACAATTGTATCAGACTCTTCATGACCCATTTTGGGGTTTTCTCAGCATAGATACTAGAGTAGTTCATCATTTCCTTCTCCAGTTCATTTTACAAATAAGGAAACTGAGGCAAACAGGATTAAGTGACTTGCTCAGGGTCACACAGCTAGTAACTGTCTGAGGTCAAATTTGAACTCAGGTTTTCCTGCCTCCAGGTCCAGCACTCAATCCACTCCACCACCTAGTATATGTTGTGTACATATATGAATAATAAAACACTACTGCACATGCAATCATTTAACATGATAGTAAACATAACACCTGCCATTTCTTGAAATTTAATCACAGTTTTACTGGCAGAGTCAAAGTTTTAAAAAGATATAATAACTTGGTAGGTAGAACCCAGATGGGGAATAGGAAAATGTAGGTTCCATATTTTTAGAGGCCTGTCTCCCAAAAACAAATCTAGCAACCCAGCCCAACAAGGAGTATTTCAAGGACTAGCCTGTGGCAAGTCATGAGTAAGACTAAAGTTCAGCAGGTGCACAACAGGTGCCACTAAGCTCCTTTTGTCAAGTGGGGTGTTTTCATTTGTTTTCTTATATTGATGCCATTCAAAACGCTAAAGAGCAAAGCTTCCTTATAATTAAACATACAACAAGAATCCATGAAGGGTATTGAGGGAGATTTTTCTCCCTACTGTGTCCAGTTGGGACACATTGTGTCTTTCCATTGGCACTCTAACTAGCATGGAGTTACCAGGCTTTTCCCAGGCCAGGGTGCCTAATAATATACCTCCCTTCAACACGGAGATAGTTAGTTTGAATCAGAATAATTAGTTAAACCAGGGAACTATTAAATGAAGCTTTCTTCCATTCTGGGTCATACATAGCACAGGTGAGTTCTTTCACAGAGTGCCCTCATGATATCCAGGAATTTCAAAGAAAGATGATGTCTCAGAGTTTCTTTCCCCAACCGAGCCACCCCACAGCCCACCCCCTCATTCAATTATGGGGTAGTGTTTTGGGGTCTCTCTAACCGTGGGTTCTTGGTATGCTGCCTAAATTCTTTACCCAAGATTTCCCCTGCCCAAATAAATTTGTCTTTAAAAAGTTAATTTGAGGGGACCTTTCTGCTGCTTGCCCCAGGCTCCTTTTGTGGTACTTGCCCCAGGCACTAGACTTGCTAGTTGGAATACCTTTCGCATCAAAGAGAACCATGTTTTTTACTATATTGATAATTTTTAAATGAGCAGTCAATTATGCTGAGGGCACACACAGCAGATACCTTCGTTAGTCAATATACTATTAGCTACCAGGGTCTATTCTCAGATGATCTCTTCTTTTTTTAAACTAGACATTCGAACCACATGACATGCTGTCACTTAGTTTAGTCTGGTTGAAAAAAAAAAAGACTCAATAAGAGAAACTATCCACCATAAATAGAGGGGGTTAGGAAGTTTAAGCTTCTTCATTGACTTTAATTAAACCCACCAAAAAAGTGAGTCCCAAGGGATCCTGTAGAAGTCCTGAAATTTTCATTTTTATTTATACTATTTTAATTCTAGTTTTACCAGCTGAGTTGTTTTCCTCAAATTTATCCTTCTCCACTCAGCAGCTCTCCTATCTATTAAGAAACAGTGCCATCTATTGGAAGGAAAACTCATTATTCTTTGTAGTGGGGAAGAAAGCTCACAAAAGAAATTTGATCGCCAAATTGAGAGTGGGGAAGCACACCAGAATAGATCCGAGCAATCCTCTATTGGAATGCTTTAACTTTTTGCACATCTACACCCCTGTCATTTAATCATCGACAGTGTCCACATTGCCAGTATATTTTAAATAATTCCTTTTCATAATTTTCATACTAGAAACATCATGTGGATAGATCAAACCATTTATGGATAAGCTGGAGATGTGACAGAAGTGTATGTTTGTGTGTCTGTGTGTATGCTTATGTATGTGTATATAATTACTTCAAAGATCTTTGTTTTTTTTTCTCTATGGCCAGAAAACAATCTTGCTACAGTTTAGGAGATGATCTTTGAGAATCTCTATGGCTGAAAAAATTCATCACCCTGCAGCCAATTTGGCAATAACTTTTCCCAAACTTAACTGGTTCTCAGATAACAGACAAATCATTGGGACTATATTTGAAGCCTATAGCAACAACAATAATGGCTAACATTTATATAACACCTATGTGCCAGACACTATTCTCAGTGTTTTACAAATATTACCTCATTTAGCCCTCATAGCAATTCTACAAGTTAGGTGCTGGTACTATCCCTGTTTTACAGATGAGAAAACTGAGGTAAACAGAGGTTAAATTACTTGTCCAGGATCACACAATTAGTAGGTGTCTGAGGCTCCATTTGAACTTGGTTCTTCCTGATTCCAGCTCCAGGGCTCTATCTACTGTACCACCCAGCTGGCTTTCTAGATAGTAGGACTTGCCAGAACTTATGCTCTACTGGCATAGCCTTCAAGAAACCAGGGTTATTACCTCACTATGATAATGTACCACAGTCAGAATTCAGGGGAAAATGAATAAGAGAAAACAATAATATCAGGTACCTATGGAGATTAGTCAGCAAAGCCCTAGACTTGGAACCAGGAAGATCTGAGTTCAGTTCCTGCCTCTGACACTTACTAGATGTGTAACTCTGGGTAAGTCACTTAACCTCTGTTTACCTTAGTTTCCTCATCTGTGAAATGGTGATAATAATCATACCTACCTCCCAGAATCAAATGAAGCAACATGTAAATTCCATTTCAAATCTTAAAGCACCATATAAATGCTAGCTATTACTACATGCCTAAAAAGAGAAGGAAAAGTAGCTTAGACTATTTGTCTAGAGAGACAAATAATCTTCTGTGGTTTGTCATAAATACTACCAGCCCATTTTGTATGTGAACTGATGGTTTTTGTATAAAGTTTATCAGTCTTGCATTTTAAGAATTCAGAACTGAAAGCAAATAGCCACAGATAACAGGAAATATAAAGAAAAAGTAATAGCAGAAGAGAGAATTAATAATCCACATGAGGTCAAGGTGACAGAGAAGAAAAGCAAGAATACTCATGGGCTCAGGCAAGTACCTATTAATGCATGGAGTCTGGATAATAAAGTGGCTGTAGATTTAAATAGGTGGTAAATATCACCTCACAGAGGTCACCAAGACTTGTTGGGACAAGATTTATAACTGAAATAGAGCAGGGAAAGAGTATGACTAATTCAAGTAAGCCAGATCAGAAAACAGAGAGAGAATGATATATCCATGAATCTGAGGGGAAGGCATGGTGTACACCATTTGAATACAAATCAAAGGATGTAAAATAATGAGAGATATATACAGTAGGCCACCAGGCCAACCAGAAGAATTAAATGATGAATTCCTGACATATATCACAAAACTAGTCATGAAGCAGAAAACTGTGGAGTACTACAACTTTCTGTTTGTAAAATCATTCTATGACAGCTGAGGGTTAATATCAAATTGAATGAATGAACAAACAAACGAATGAATTAATGAATAAATTAATGAATGAATGAACGAATGAATGGAAATACATGGAAACACTGGCTCAGCAAAGTTGAGGTGTCAAACTCATAGTTGCAGTCTGCATGTAATTCACAACATGCCTAAGCATGGCCCAAACCAGATTTAAATGTAATTAGGAAATGCGTAACAAAAGAAATAAAAATAAACTGAACATAGATGTTATTATATTTTAAAACTAAGTCAATATGCAGCCTTCAGAGATCCTTATGTATAGTTTAATGGTACCCTTTTCTTTTTGACACCACTATCATAGAAGATATCCTGCATAAAATTTAAATAAAAGAGGGATCCTCAATTGACTGACTCTCCAAATGCTGCTGTTTAATAGACTATGCTATTCTAATGTTATCAAACCCTAGAATTATATGGGGTTTTTCTCAATGACATACAAGAGACAGTCAAGCTATCCACACAGGGACAACAAAGTACAGCAGAATATCCATGTTGCCCTTATCATGGCATGCAGATAGGTAGGCAACCCATTGAATCTATCTATCTATCTATCTATCTATCTATCTATCTATCTAGATATATAGATATATCTATATAGATATATATGTCATGGATAGGCATTGTCAGTTGACAATAAACTGAATTCAGAATTGTATAAGACTAGGAGAGAGGGAAGAATCTAAATTAGGAAAGAGCACTTTTAATGATTCCACTCTGTTTGCTGTTTTAAAGAGCCCACCTTTTTAACATCAATATCTTTCCAATGATATCAAAACTATGAATTGTGGCTAAGAAAAAATCAAAATTGCAAATTACCAAGAAAGTCGTTGCAAAAACGCATGGAGGGGGCAGCTAGGTGGCACAGTGGATAGAGCACCGGCCTCAGGAGTGCCTGAGTTCAAATCCGGCCTCAGACACTTAACACTTGCTAGCTGTGTGACCTTAGGCAAGTCACTTGACCCCAATTGCCTCACTAAAAAAAAAAAAAAGCGCATGGAGGGTATAAGTAGGTTGTAACATATTGCACTAAAAGTATCATAAAATTGATTGTTAGAAGAATCCAAATTGCCAGTGACCACCAAAGTGATGCGAATATCCCTGGGTACAATTGGGGAAGCATGAGAAATAATTATTAATAGTCAATATCTTGGGGAACCCAAAGATCTCCCCTTCTTAGTCCTCTCTTCTCTCCACTCAAAGACAAGGTCTCCTTAAGAGATTTCATCAAATCTCATATAGGTCCAAACCAACCCAAATCCAAGCCTACAAAAGGAGCCTTGGATAGAGACAGATTCTTTTGTCTGGATAAACTGAAGGACTTTACTGATGAGATTTGGCCTGCATGAACCAGTTCTAAGTGGGAACCCATGTGCCAACTAAGCATCTTGGGTGGGGGGTCTCTACATTTTCCCCGGATGTCATCTTTATTTAAGTTTTATCCCCCAATTTCATTTTAATATGACCCACCATCAAATCATATCAACCAATTAGATTTGAATGATGTCAACCAATTAGATTTAATTACTGTGTGATGGACCTCCTACTATGGGAAATGTATATGAACCAGACCCAACCACAGTGAAGGGGTCTTTGGTCTGAGAAAGATGGCCATAGAATTCATTTTATTAATAGTCTGCCAGACATATTAATAAAATTATTAAATTGCCCAGATACTATGTCTCATATTTTTAATTGTCACAGAGGTAAGGAATTCACAAATATAAGAAGGCTAAAGCAAAGTACCAACAATGAATTATGCATGAGAAGCTGAATTAAAGACATTTTCAATGGTAATGGCTAAACAAAATGTTGTAAATCATTTTAATGGAATATTACATTGCTTTAAGAAACTATGAATATGCTATAAAAAACTATGAAGACAGAGAAGCATGGAAAGACACATGAACTGATGCAAAATTAAGTAAACAGAACTAGGGAAACAACATGCACAATGACTGCAACAATGTAAATGGAGAGAACAACAAAATAATCCAGACTAGTTACTATGAAATAGAATAACTAGGTTTGGACCCAAAAAAGAGTTTTGGAAAAGCACCTCCCCCATTTGTTTGTGAACATGGAGAGCCATGAGTATGGAATACTGAAAAATTAGAATTTTTATGTATTGGTTCATTTTGCAGAACTTCTTTTTTCTTAACCTTTTTTAAAAAACATTTATAAAAAATGGCTCTCTGCACAGAGCTCAGGGGAAGGATACAGTGGGAAATATAGATTTTTTAAAATTTAAAAATTAACAATTTTTAAAAGATATCACCAAGGATAGGTGTGCATAGCAAAGAGAGGGTACAAGCCAATGAAAGCATAGTCAGCCTAAGGCCTGCACTGATATCCACATAAAATTTAAAGAAGTAAAGGAAGGTTTCCCATATGGTGTGTAGATGCTCCAAAGAGGCTTTTTAAAAAAGATATGAGGGGGCAGCTAAGTGGCACAGTGGATAAAGCACTGGCCCTGGATTCAGGAGGACCTGAGTCCAAATCTGGCCTCAGACACTTGACACTTATGAGCTGTGTGACCTTGGGCAAGTCACTTAATTCTCATTGTCCCACAAAAAAAATGAAAATTAAAAAAAAGATATGAAAAAGAATTATACCAGATGAGAAAACTAGAACAAGTTGTAAGCTGCACTGATGAAGGGAATATACATTCTGATAAGATCACAGATCCACTGAAGTTGTGAAGAAGAAATGTAAAATCCTACACTGAGGTTCAAAAAAACAATTGGGGGGGGGCAGCTAGGTGGCACAGTGGATAAAGGACCGGCCCTGGATTCAGGAGCACCTGAGTTCAAATCCAGCCTCAGACAATTGACACTTACTAGCTGTGTGACCCTGGGCAAGTCACTTAACCATCATTTCCCCGCCCCCCCCCAAAAGAAAGACTTGATAAAATCAATTGGACTTGTATAGGAGGGAAGAAATAAAGCTAGAAAATAGTTTATAAGAAATACAGGGTGTCCTAGTGGACTATAAGTTCAATGTGAATAAAAAGTGTCAAGTAGAAGTTAAAAAAAGATAATGCAGTCTTAGTCTGAAATAGTAGAGTTGCAATGTCCATAGCATGGGAAGTGGTGGTTCTACCCCGGTTAAACCCTATCTGAAGTACTGTGACCAGTTCTGGGCACCACATTTTAAATATTCACAAGCTGGAGTGATTCCAGAGAAAAGCCATCAGGATGGTGAAGTAATTAAGTAACTCACAATTTTATAGCACATTATAGTCTGCAAAGCATTTTCCTCCAAAAACCATATGAAATAGGTGGTATAATTATCTCAGTTTTACAAATGAAAAAATGTAAAAAATAAAGTAATAATTACCTATTTTGTGCCCAGCACAAGCTGTACAAAGTGCACTCAGGGCAAAGAACATGAAATTTCTAACGCTGAGGCACAATCCAGCTGAGACTCACGGCGGCTGGTGACCTGCACTCCCTATTCTGTATCCATACATTTCAGTTTGTCCTGGGATTGTTCCTATGGAATCATGTCTTCTAAGTAGGAGGATTCAGCTCCTCATTCTCACACTCAGTGCCTTATTAAATCCCCACCCTGGTGTCTCATAGGTAGTGGTACCTTTTGGCGTAAGTCTAGGACCTTCCAAAAAATAGGAGCAGGAAAAGAGAAACTCAGGATAAACCAGTTTATATCCAGCTTCAGACACTTACTAATTGTGTGACCCGGGGCAACTCACAAACTCTATTTGCCTCTGTTTCTTCATTTAGCACCTACCTCCCAGGGTTGCTATTAGGAGCAAATAAGATTATAATTGTAAAGCAGTTAACACAGTAAACGGTACATAGTGAGTGCTATAGAAATGTTGTTGTTGATGTCGTTTATGACGGTGGTGGTGGAGGTGGGACAAGTAGCTTATTCCTACACAGAAAAAGAAACACTAAACATAAAAGGACCTCAGTGCCCATTAATTGAATGATTGAAAAAGGATTCGATAACTTAAAACTATGGTTACAATCCACCAGGAGGCTATTATTTGAAGCCACATTAGATTCTAACCCAAATTGTGCATAACTGTACTTAGATATTTCACTTTTCACCCCCCAGCACTGGACACTGTCTGATCGCTCCCAAGACTCATCTGCTGGTAAAAAGGCATCTGAGACTTTCACTCAAGCTGGCTGCCTATACAAGAAGATCATTGAACTCTCCACCACAGTTGCTTCCCCTGCCATTAGCCACTACTTCTTCTGGTAGATACCACTGCCACTGCTGTAACAGTGGCCTCCCAGGAATTTCTGACCTTTCAGAATTCACAAAGTCTCTGCCAGTCCTGGAAATGTCCACCCTGGGATTTTTTTTTTGCCCGAGATTGGGAAAGAAAAAAACAACACAAAGAGAGGCAAATTCCTCTTCCCACTCCTATAGACTTCCATGTGGGCAAGATTACCACCATACTGAAATTGATAAGCACCCTGCCCTTCCCTACCCCACACTGGAATCACATCTTCAGAGATGCAGCCAAAGAAACTGTCTTTTCTTTGAAAAAATCTACTGGGCCATCAGTTCTTCTGACTCAGTGACTAAGTAGCACCCATTAGCCACAGTGCAAATCTTGCCTTAAGTCTCTTTCCCACTCCAGTCTGTCCTCCACTTAGCTATTAAAATGATCTTAAAGTAGAACCCAGAACATGTCATGCCCTACCCAATAAAGTCCACTGGTACCCTATTACCATACTAAATCTTGCAACAATATGGTAAGCCCCCAGAGCAGATCATTATCAGGTTGCCTAATGTGGCACAAATGTGGGGCAAACAGGACTAAACTGGAAATTGAGAAGGTCAAAACTTCCATGCTGATTGATAGAAACAGGCTATTGAGTGGCCACTGGAGCCTGAGAGAGACAGGGAAGTACACTCTCAAAAGAGAAAGGAAGTGGCTGGGGTACATAGGCCATGTACAAGAAATAGCAAGTAGGGTAATTTGACTGCACCATGCCTGAGGAGCCTCTATGAGAGGTACTAATGTGAATCAACTTTAAAAGATAGTCTGGAAACAGACTGACAAAAAAAGAGTCTGTATTTTAACCTAATGCTTGTTAACTTGCCTTGGCTTGACATTGTCCTACCTGCACTTTCAGAATATCACTTTGGCAGCTATGTATAAAATACATTGAAGGAGGGGAGGCTAGGTGGCTCAGTGGATAAAGCACTGGCCCTGGATTCAGGAGTACCTGAATTCAAATCCAGCCTCAGACACTCGACACTTACTAGCTGTGTGACCCTGGGCAAGTCACTTAACCCCCATTGGCTCACCAAAAAAAAAAAAATACATTGAAGGAGAGAGAGATTAGATTGTGGGGACAAGTTAGGAGGCTAATCATTAATATTACCATAGCAATAGTATGTCATTGTCCCTTACAGTTCTAAAATTCTACAGTTGTATGGTTCTAAGAATACTATTTACAAGAAAGAACCCAGGTAGAGCCATCACCACTTTGGAACATCCAGTGTTACTGTCCTGTTTGTGGAAGCTTAGGCCCTACCTGGAAATTCCCCTTTATCTCTTAATTCTTACAATAGGGATAGGGAGAAAAGAAAAATTATAGATTTGGCAGAGTGTTTCAACATGCCCTTTTATTGGCTAGCTGAGCTGTCATTAATTATCAGGCCAACCAACTAATTTCATCATGGGATAATCTGGTCCTGATAGGCAATTTGACAGATAGCTAAATTGGTAGAGAGAGGGAGAAAGGGAATGATCTCCTCCCTCTATATCTTTGTAGCTATTTGTAGAGTCCCATTGGTAGAAACTTCTTGCATGTAACTTTAGACCCAGGTATACATGATAACCCATAGAGGACAAAGGAATTTCAATTTCAATTTCAATTGATCTTTTATCATCACTGAATTTACATAAACAACTTTTCCAGGTATCTGAAATTTGCCCCTTGAGATGCCAAGTAATTAATGCTCACCATTTTTATAGAGTTTTCTAAAATAACAAAATGTACAAATACTTCTCTTTAAACAATTATTTTCCAAATGATTGAAATTTATCAATATGAATATTAGTTGCTATACAGTATTGCTTTATAGTAATGTCTTCCCAAAAGGCCCTACATAAAATGGCCCTGAACAAATATTCCTTTTTATAGCTCTTAAAATTTTTTATGGTTTTTTTTAGTTTGGGGTTTGTTGGTTTTTTTGGTCTCTTGCCTCACTCACTGTCTGCTACATACCTGGTCTGGGAAGTAGTGTTTATCCTCTCCTCTCCACCTCACCCCCATTACTTTACCTTTTTTAGTCTTGTATGACCTAGTATATCAGTTATTTAAAGTTGTAAGACTATTTGTATGTGAAGAGTAAATAGGCTTTAAGTGAGGCCCTTCTAGGAGTGAAGGGACTTTAATATACTGATTTTACGAGGTGTTCATTATTACTGTTGTTGTTATTACAGTATTTCAGTGGCTCAGAGGTGGTTAGGGGTTTTTTTGTTTGTTTGTGTGTTGGGGGCAATGAGAAAGGGCACACTAACTTAGAAGTTCTCTAAGTTTGTCAGATAAGTAACCTCTGGATGAGAGAAGAGTTACTATACTACTGATGAGAGAACACATTAGTAATGCAATTTATATACTGTTCTCATTTCCTCAGTAGGAGAAATCCATTTAAAATCTCTCAAAGTGCCATATCTCTTGGTAGCATCCAGCTTCACATATCCTCAGGCCCCACTGAAGAAAATTTTCCCCCTCTAGCAAATCTACTTAAGCACTCAGAGGGGATGAGTTAATTTCTATAATATTTTACAAAGAGCCTGAACTCTTCTCACTCAGCCCAGCAGTCTCAGAGTTCAATGGGTGAATAGTTCTCACCAGAAATAAACTGTGGAATACTTTCAAAAGGAGTATATTTGCCATGGGCATAGATTAGCCATCTGCCAAAGAAAGGTATCCATCTGGGTGACATGACATAGTTTCTAAGCCCTATATTATGAGAACCTTGGATAAAGAGATGGGTAAAATACATTTATAACCCCAGAATCCAAGACTAATATAAAACTAGTAAATGACAGTGACTCACTGCCACCATCAGATACAAGGACTACCTGTATCCAGTTAGAGAATTGTAAGTAATCTGATAACCCATTCCTGAGTTTCCTCTGGAGAATTTTGGAAGTGCTACATATAGAACTAAAAGTTATTTGGGGTAGTTTTTTTTCCATTTCTATTTTTACTAAACTTGAACTTTTCTCTAATAAGAGCTTTGGATTTGGAATCAAAACACTTTGGTTTGAATCCGGACTCTGCTGTGATGTATTAATCCCTACAGTTACTTGTGTGACCTTGAACAACAGTAATATTAATAACAATAATGATGATGATAACTAACAGTTATGGTGTGGACCACTGTAGATATCAGTTAGAATTCATTTTGTCTATCAGGTTATCAGAGCAGATGTGATCAACTCCCTTTATTAGTTCCACTCCCTCTATGGGTGATACCCCAATCTACATAGTCCATTTAGCGGTATGCTATTTGTCTTTATTGTTAATCACTGTTTGGGGGGACCCCTTCCCCACTTAGCCCCTTCCATTTGGTCCTTCCTTTGCTTCACATTTGCTTCACTGAGTTGTCATTACTAAGGTCAATGACTTATAAAGCATTTAATCTGATTATAGAAAAGATAATAAAAGCAGAAATTTTATTCACATGTAACTCAGACTATATACTCCATTTAGTTCCTGATCCTACCTCTTCACAAAGACAAATCTTTTCAAGGCTGAAGTCTCATCTCCCAGCTCAGGGATGAAAGCTAACAAAGAAGTTCATTCTCTGTTGCTTCCAGTCAGGAGCCAAGCAAAAGCAAACCATTCATCTCCTGCTAGCTCAGACATGGGGTAGGCTTCAATCACTCACAAGGTCTGTCCTGCAGTAAACTGGACCATAGGAGACCCCGATTCTCTCCCCCAGCTTCTCCTTGCCTCAACTCCATCCTGATTTTCTCAGGATGAAAAATTTCCTTGGGCTTAGACTACCCGAGAACCTCTCAGCACCAAAACAGGTTACGTCGTTTTATGTACCATCCTATCACACCTAGCCCCAATTTTTTCTTTCTCCCTTCCAAAAACTCATGCCATCCTGCGATCTTGTATCTAGTCTGTTCTATACCTGCCTGCCCTTAGCCTAAGGCTTGGAATCCCGCTGTTAATCATTTACCCTAGTAAGTCAAGGATAGAAAGAGCTCATGTTTACCAAAATATTCACAGTGGTATTTTTGTGGTAGCAAAGAACTGGGAATAAAAAAAAAATAGAGTGTATAAATGTAATGGAATATTATTGTCCTTTAAGAAATAAAGTCTGGGGGCAGCTAGGTGGCACAGTGGATAAAGCACCGGCCCTGGATTCAGGAGTGCCGGAGTTCAAATCCAGCCTCAGACACTTGATACTTACTGTGTGACCCCGGAAAAGTCACTTAACCCCCATTGCCCCACCCAGAAAAAAAAGAAAAAGAAAGAAAAAGAAAGAAAGTCTGGGGAATTCAGAAAAACAAGTAAAGATTTGTCTGAACTGATGTAAAGTGATTTGAGAAAAAAAAGGAAAAAACACATAGAATGATCTCAACAATGTAAATAAAAATAGCAGTAATGAAACTAAACACCAGCTCACTATAATGGGTACTCTTGGTCTCAAAGGCAAGAGAAGAAAAGAAACCTTCCTTTTGTTGGAGAGCTGGGGTATTATGTGTGTGCAATGTTTCAAGAGATATCAGATATAGTCAAGGACTCCCTTGGTTTTGCTTAACTCTTTTTTCTTTTCTTATGAAACAAGGCTCACAATGTAGAAGTTGGCAAAGGCATATACTTAGAAATGACTATTTGATATAAAAAACAAACTTTTTAAATTGCAGCATACACACAACAAACAATCCTTAATTCAAAAGCAATTTAGTATTCTTCCAAAGGAGAAAATAATAAAAAATAGCTCAAAAGGTAACATTTAAAGCATCAAGTGTTTAGAAAACTCTCCCTATAAACAATACCGACCTAGAGAAGCTACTTCAGAGCGAGGCAAGACTAAAGACCCAAACTCACTTTTTTTTTTCTTCCCTTTTCGTTTAATTTAAAAAAGAACTACCTCCTTTTGGTTACCATGATGAATATCAAATTTACACAAAACCTTAGCCCATCAAAAAGATGCCAACGCACAAAAGATTATTTTACATTACAATGAAAAATTGATAACAACCAGGATATATCAAAACCATTTCAGAAGCAGCTGCTGCATTCTGGAAGAAAATTTCTGTGGGAGAAAGCCAAACATTTAAATAGAGACCAATTTACTCCTCCTGTTTGCACTGTGAATCTTTTATCTGTAGTGTGAACAGAAGAGGAGAATTTGGTTTTTCAAGTTTTTTCATGCCACTCTTCCAGAGGCTCCTGGTGGTAATTTATTGATGTTCCCAGGCCTGTGTCAGATGAAAACCACTGAAAATCAAAGCAGGCAAGGTAACTAGGGTCTAAGACTTGGCTGGTTTTTACAGCCTGATATCATCTTCTGTATGTGATAGGCAGGGCTTTAATTTTATGTCATTTCTATTTCTACAACCAGGATGGATTCAATTACTACATGCATAATCCCCTGCTACAAAATATTTGTATGCCTTAATGTAGGAATATTAAAACCTTATCTGCTAGTATTTGGTCGTAAGAATTATTTTTTTCTATCTCCTTCCCAGAGATAAGATGATAACAGGTACACGTGCATACACAGGATTAGATAGGTAAAGAAATTAATCATACAAAATAATTTTAGAGGCACATTTTCTCAGGGAAAGAATGTGTCATATACAATACTGTGGTTAGGGTTTTTTCCTAGGACAAACTCATAAATCTTGCTATGAATTAACAAGTATTTATTGAGCAACTACTACATGCCCAATTTCTATTGAATTTGGACTTTTTTTCTAACATCAGTGTCTCACCAATGGTAAATGATAAGAATTAACAAGACAGCAGGAGTATATAGTTAAGTCGCAGAAAAAGCATGAAGTCTCACTGTCACCTGGTGCATTGGCAATAACCTATACAGTCAATCCAGCTAAATCTTGCAAAAAATCCCTTCCAGATCTACTTAAAAGTTCAAGTTATCGAGCTGAAACTCCACTGATCACACTGCACAATACCCAAAGAGCAATAAGCAGTATGGATGGAACTTAAGATCATTTGATTTAGCCCTCTGCCTTCAGGTTACTAGTAAACAATATAGTTGGGCAGGCTTGTGATTTCACATCACTCTCTTTAGAAACCTGACTGCTTAGATATCCTTGGCAAAATCTTAATTACTAACACTGTTTTACCTTTTAGTATTGGGGATGGAAAGCAGGGCATAAAAGTGCATACCTTCCCCAGCTGGCTCCTGTCAGAACAAGAGAGCTCTCAGAAGGAGGCATCATCTGACCATGGAACAGAACTGAAAAGGTCTTCTGTTACTAATATGACAGGATAGCTTTGATCCAGAACCAAATATGCCCCATAAAGGAGACTTTAATGACCTTCTGATCTAGCACAGTGTTTATAATACAAAAATACAATTTGCCTCCAACTCTGAGAGGGATCCTGAGGAACCATTAAAAGGGACTTTTGCAAGAAGGAAGATAATAACATAAAACCTAACAAAAGCTACAGTAGGGAGAAGGATATCAGGACCCAGTGGACCTTGATGCTTCAGGTCTATTAGGCAGATAAGTTATGGACAGATGTCTTCCGTGCTTTTCTTCAGATCTTTTCTTCCTCATGGGAGGCAAAAGCAGCACTTTGTCCTCTATCCTCTAGCTTTTAACCTTTTCTTCTCTGGGAACCATATAAAAAGTCCTACTAGTACTAGCTAGTGTCAATATTTATTGGGAATCTCATTCCATTGCTTGTGCTGTAATGTTTGGGTTCCAAGTTTTTAGGGTTGCTGTTGAGCAACTGTTTAGCTGCTGGTTAGCAGCTGGTTAGCTGATTTTCAACTTTGGGAGATATTTCAATGGACATGAATGTTGTGTTAAGCCAGAAATTAAATTTTTCTTCCCTCCCAAAGTCCACAAACCTGTACATCCCTATTTGATACTTCTTTCCCTCTCTTGAACAAATTTGTCTTAGAAGAAATTTGAAAGCTTGGTATCCCATCATCCACTGCTTAAATATCCTAAAAGAAGATGGATAGAAAGGAGGAATCTGGGGAAGTTCTTTGCAAAGTAACATTGTTAACACTTTCCCTAGTAGACAAGGGCAGGGAAGGCTATCATCACCACCACCTTTACCACCATCCCCCCTCAGACCCTGATGGAGACAGTCCAGGACCCTGAACCCAATAGCCTTAGGAATAATATTGCTTCTATCCCAGTGTCTTTAGCCATCATCCTGTACAGAGAAGACCCAGAGAAGAAAGTTCTTGCTACCAATATCCTTGGCCCTGTCAAATGGTTCAGTGTCATAAACTGATATGATTCTATCATGTATAAAGAACATTAAAGAATAGGAATTATGGGGCAGCTAGGTGGTGCAGTGGCTAGAGCACCAGCCCTGGAGTCAAGAGGGCCTGAGTTCAAATCCGGCCTCAGACACTTGACACTTACTAGCTGTGTGACCCTGGGCAAGCTACTTAACTCCAATTGCTTCACACACAAAAAAAGAGCTATTACCATCTACTTTCCTGCATCACTCTAAGGATCATGGGATCTTTCCATCCACCTTGCAGTCGAATTCTTCCTTATGTGTTGTCACATTAGACTTCCTTGGGAACTGTAACTATCTTAATTTCTATAACCATCCCAATAACTTAGCATAGTGCTTTGTACATAGTAAGCGCTCAATAAATATTTTCATTCATTCATAGTAATTTCAACAATGAATAGAATAATAGAATGAATAGGTATTTTACCCTAGGTAAAAAGTCACAGGGTGTAGAAGGGGAAAGAAAGCACTCTGGAATTATCACAAGGGTTATTCCAGTGTATCAGCCATGAGTTCATTATTATTCTATCAAGCTCCATATAATACAATACAGATGACTTTCAAGCAATTTATCAGCAGTTTTTAAAAATTCCTCCATCATTGGTTCTAGGAGCATAGGGTTGCTCATTCAGTGTGTCAGTAAAATAGACAAAGAATGAGTAGATCTTAAATATAGTAATCTCTTATTGATTAAAAAAGATACAGAAGCTAACCACAAAATAAACAAAAAAGAGAATATGAGAAGCTAGCCCCACCCTAAAATCGTGCTATCATATAACTATGATAACTAAGAAGGGAGGAAAAAACACTAGTAACAGGAATTCATATGGAATGAAAATATTTACCTTGAATTGTAGTGTCCCCAGTATACATAATACATACTTTAATAATTATGTCAAAGCACAAAAGCTGGATGTTGAAAGAACTATAGGCCATGGGTGTGGATTTGACTATCAGAACTCCAAAATATCTACGGCAGCACCTTTTTGTTGTACCAAATAATTGGAAGAAAGGTAAATGCTCATCAAATGGGGAATTGGGGAATCAATTCTTTATCAATTTGGGAATTGTTAAGGAAATTATGATATATAAATGTGATGGAATATTACTGTGCCATAAGAAAAGGTGAACATAGTAATACAGAGAAGCACAGAAGACTTATATGAACCAATGTAAAGAAAAGTACGTAGTATCAGGAACACAGTATTTATCAGTAAATAGTGTTGAACATGGTAGCAAATTGAGTCTGGTTAAACCAATAAAGAAGAATTTATACTCTTATATTCAACATTCAGATTCATTTATAAGTGTATGTCATTTTCATATTTCAAAGTGTTTCTGTTTATTTTAGGAAAAATATCACTTGTAGAGATTTGATAAATTTTGAAAAGAAACTATAGCAGTACAAATGGATAAAAGGACAGCAATCAAACAATCAAAACTGACAATTGCAGAATTATAATTACCAACCCCAGGCCCAAAGAAGAGATTTGAGAAAGCAGCCCCCCACACTTCTTTGTAGAATTGGGATTATGATTATAGGCTATGGGGCAGCTAGGTGGCACAGTGGATAGAGCACTGGCCCTGGAGTCAGGAGGACCTGAGTTCAAATCTGGCCTCAGACACTTAACACTTACTAGCTATGTGACCCTGGACAACTCACTTAACCTAATTGCCTCACTTAAAAAAAAAAAAAAAAAGATTATAGGCTGACCATGAGTATGGAACACTGCATATGTCAGAATATTTTTATGTGTTGATTAATTTTGTGGATTTTTTTCTTCCTTTTTAAAATTCTTTACTATAAGGGATGGCTCTCTGGGAGGGAGGGGGAGTAGGATAAAATAGAAAATGTAAGCAATGTAAAAGCAAAAGACATCACAGTAAAATTTATATTTTAAAAAGAGACTGTCAGGGAAAGTATAATTACTTGTTACAAGTTCAGGATAATTATGGCAGTTGCTTTAAAAAAAAAAAGGAATGTCCCCAAAATGCATCCTATTTACTATATTCAGGAATTAGATAAGCAACATTTATGGAGTCCATTATGTATATAATTCTATCTAATATATAAAAGTTGGCAATAAACAAGGATGAGTTGAATAAAATAATAAAATATATGTATAAACTTATATCATCAAACATCTCCCAGATTAAAGTTCTGGTCATTTTTCTAGTAAAGTTTCTTTCACTACCGTGCCATCTCCCAGCTGCCTTCATTTCAGATATACAATTCATAGAACTCACTCTCACTACTCACTACTTAAACAGCCCACCTACTTTGCAATCAATTGATCAACTAACAAGCATTATTAAGCACTTATCATATACTAGACAGGATGTTAAACACTGAAAAAAAACACTAAAGAAAAAGAAAAGTGTCTCTGCCCTCAAAGAGTTTACATTCTAATGGAGACATAACAGTAGGATCAATCCAGGGTTGGGGATTGGCAAGGTGTGATCAGTAATAGGAAAATGGAAGAAGGGACTCAAGAGTATAGGATAATGTAGAATTTAACTCATTCACCAAGAGGTTTAGACTGGAAAGGGAGGAGAGGTTAACTAGTACAGAAGAGATGGCATGGAAAAGTACTGAGGTATAGAGTAAATTGAAGTCATAGCAAAGATAAAAAGTTTAGGAGTATCAAAGCAGAAGAATAAATGGAAATACAAAAGACTATGATCAGATAAAGAAAGGAATTTCATAGCAAAATCAAGGCTACGGGGAAGCTAGGTGGTGCAGTGAATAGAGCACTGGCCCTGGATTCAGGAGGACCTGAGTTCAAATATGGCCTCAGACACTTGACACTTACTAGCTGTGTGACCCTGGGCAAGTCACTTAAGCCCAATTGCCTCACCAAGAAAAAAAAAAAAAAAGGTCAAGACTATGACAATTTTGAATATACCTGAGATGTCATGGATCATTGGAGTTTAGTAGACTAATGAACTAGAAAGATTATTTGAGAGAATGTAAATATGTATATTGGTGTCTTCTAACATTAAGGAAAGAGTTTGAGGCAGAAAGACTATGACCCAAGCACTGAATTCACTGAGAAAGCAAAAAGCTGTCATAGGAGTTGGTAGATAGTAGTTATCGAAATCTGGATTGTTATAAATGTAAAGTGTATGAAGTACATTTCTCTGAACTTTTCCATCATGCCCAAGAAACCTCTTCATCCTACAAGATTACATTAGCCTAATTTAAGAAGGGACCCCTGGCCAGACATCCTTTCATTTCCCATCTCATTGTACTCCTCTGGATTTGTCCAATATGCTGGTGGCAGGGTATATTCCCTCCCCAACATCCTTAGGCTATTATCTTCTTGAGGTCAAGGACCATCTTTCTTTTTTTGTATTGGTATTTCCAGTCCTTATCACAGATCCAGGCACATAGTAGGCACTTAGTAAATATGGATTGATTGATTGACTAAATTTCAAAGGAGGTGAAGTTACTGAGTGATGGTGGAAAAGGGAGAATCTGGAAAGGGCAATGGGGACAAGGAAATTCTAACTCCCCCACGATAACCAATGAGTTGGGGACATTAGTGAAAATTCAGCCAGTATTGGAAATGGTGACCAGAGATGCAGTACCTTCCAGAGAGAGCCAGGTGTCAGCAAGTGCCAGAAAATGAAAGGAGCAAGAAAGAAAGTATTGAAAGATGAAAGGAAGTGTGATAATTATGTAACAATTCAATTTAATAAACATTAAAATGCCTACAATGTGCCTGGCACTGTGTTAAATGCTGGGGATTTGTATCCCCAAGTAAGAAAAAGAGACAGTCCCTAACCTCAAGGAGCTTACAATCTAATGGGTGAAAAAATACACAAAAGGAAGCTGAAAAGGGTGGAATAGGGGTGGAGATATGATTTTCTGTAGAGCTTAAAACAAAGAATAGTCACCTGGAAAGTTATGAGCCTTCTATAAAGAAAAGTTTGGGAAGGGGTTTATTGTTCTACCCTCCAGCCCTCCCATTAGAGGAAAGAGGCAACTGCAGGAATTGAGAAGGTGTTGAGTTATCAAAAGCTGAGTCAATTTGCATGGTGATGAAATTTCAAGTGAACAGCTTGTAACAGTTTATAACATATGTTATGACTTCTATCAGCTTATAACTTGTAACAGGATTGGAATAGGTAAACAGATCTGGGATGGAGCATTGGAAGGTCAAAGTGGATGAGAATGAGACTGTCCATCTAGGGTTGGAAAACAGAGGGTTCTTCAGCTTTATGGGGTTTAGCATCACTGGGATGGGGAGAATAAGAAAAGGTGAGGGTATAGACTTGCTGTTGGATAAAAATTCCAGGGAAACTATCAACAAAGTCTATAAATGAAGGCAGGTGATTAAAAGGTTCAAGGTATAACCTGGAGGTTTCAACACAGACTTCAACTATCCAACCTGCCATGTTGCTGTGTCCTAGGAAATGTCTGGAAACCTTCCTTATAGCAGGTGTGAGGAGTTGATGTGTTCTTGGCCAGGAGATACCATTTCTTTCATAGAGATTGATCGCTGAAAATATGTTGCAGTCAGCTTGCTCCCACCTCACACAACTCCATTGCATTTGAATTACCTGCTCCTCTGATTTTTTTATATACTCTTACTATATTTTCATTCTAATTCTTTTATCTTATTTTTTACATTCTTTTTTAAATTTTGAAGTCCAAATTTTCTTCCTCCCTCGAGATCCTCTCTGATGCACTGAGGAGGCAAACAATATGGTATGATTATACATGTGAAGTCATGTAAAAAAATCTATATTAACAATTTTGCAAAAAATAAGAAAAATAAAGAAAATGAAAAATGATACACTTCAGTCTGCACTTAGAGTTCATCAGTTCTCTCTCTGGGGGTGGATAGCATTTTTTCATTATGAGTCCTTTAATTGCATTGATCAGGGTAGCTAAGTCCTTCATAGTTAAACACTACAATATTGATGTTACTGTATACAAATGTTTTCCTGGTTCTGCTCGCTTTATTTTTCATTAGTTCACAAAAATATTCCCAAGTTTTTCTGAAATAATCATTCTCATGATTTCTGTATTCCATTGTAATAATATACCATTCCCCAATTTATGGGCATCCCCTCAATTTCCAATTCTTTGCCAATCATAGAAATAATTGATGGTTTCATTAAAGAAAATGACAACAATGAGATAACATGTCCAAATTTATGGGATGCAGCCAAAGCAGTACTTAGGGTAAATTTTATATCCCTAACTGCTTATATCAATAAAATAGACAAAAAGCTGATCAATGAATTGGTCATGCAACTAAAAAATTAGAAAATGAACACATTTTAAATCCCCAATTAAACACCAAATTGGAAATGCTCAAAATCAAAGGAGAGATTAATAAAACTGAAAGTAAGAAAACTATTAAACTAATAAATAAAACTAGAAGCTGGTTTTATGAAAATAACAATAAAATATATAAACCATTGGAAAGGAAAGAAAAAAATTACTAGTATCAAAAATTAAAGGGATGGATTCACCATGAATGAAGAGCAAAATAAGACAACTGTTAAGAACTCTTTTGTACAATTATATGACAATAAATTTGACAATCTACATGATGTGGATGACTATCTACAAAATATAAATTGCCTAGATTAACAGAAGAAATAGAATACTTAACCCAATTTTAGAAATTGAACAAGCCATAGATAAACTTCTTAAGAAAAAAATCCCCGGGACCATATGGATTCACAAGTGAATTCTACCAGTGGTTAAAGAACAATTAATTTCAATACTATATAAATTATTGGGGGAAATAATTGAAGAAGGAATCCTACCAAACTCCTTTTATGAGACAAATATGGTGCAGATAGCCAAACCAAGAAGAAACAAAACAGAAAGAAAACTATAGACCAATTTCCCTAATGAATATTGATGCAAAAAATTAAATAGAATACTAGCAAAGATATTATATCAATATATCACAAAGATCATACACTAGGAAAACGTGAAATTTATACCAGGAATGCAGGACTGGTTCAATATTAGGAAAACTATCAGCATAATTGGCCATATCGATAACAAAACCAACAGAAATCATATGATTCTCAATATATGGACAAAAAGCCTTTGACAAAATAGAGCACACATTCATAATAAAAACACTAGAGAGCATAGGAATAAATACAGCTTACCTTCAAATGATGCTTAATATTGATCTAAAATCAACCACAATCATTATCTGTAATGGTGATAAGCTAGAAGCCTCCCAATAAAATCAGGGGTGAAACAAGGATGCTCCTTATCACCTCTATTATTTAAGATTGTGCTAGAATTGTTATTTATAGCAATAAGAGAAGAAAAAGAAATTAAAGGACTTAGAATAGAGAATAAGGAAATAAAACTATCACTCTGATGATGATATGATGTTATACTTAGAAAATCCTAGAGAACCAACTAAAAAACTACTTGAAATTATTAACTTTAGCAAAGTTTCAGGATACAAAATAAGTCCACATAAATCATCGGTATTTCTATATATTACCAACAGGAACAGATAGAAAAAGAAATCCCATTTAAAATAACAGTAGACAATAAAAAATTCTTGAGATTCCACCTGCCAAGACAAACAGGAACTATATGAACACAACTATAAAACACTTTTCACACAAATAAAGTCAGATCTAAACAACTAGAAAAATATTAATTGCTCATGGGTAGGCCAAGCCAATATAATAAAAATGACAACCCTATCTAAATTAATCTATTTATTTAGTGTCACACTAAACTACCAAAAAAAATATTTTATAGAACTAGAAAAAATAACAAAATTCATCTGGAAGAACAAAAGCTCAAGGATATTAAGGTAATCATTTTTTTTAAATATGAAAAGGTGGTCTAGCCACACCATATCTCAAACTGTATTATAAAATGGTAATTATCAAAACAATCTGGTACTGGCTAAGAAATAGAGTGATGGGTCAGTGGAATAGAATAGGCATAAATTACACTATAGTAATCTAGTATATGATAAACCCAAAGATCCAAACTTATGGAACAAAAACTCATTATTTGAAAAAAACTTCTGGGAAAACTGGGAAACAGTATTACAGAAAGTAGGTATAGACCAACATCTCACACCATACACTAAAAATGGTCAAAATGGGTACATGATTTAAAAATAAAGGGTGACACCATAAACAAATTAAGAGAGCATGGAATAGTTTATCTGTCATATTTATGGACAGGAAAAAAATTTAGGGCCAAAAAAAATAATAGAAAGTATTACAAAATAGAAAAGAAGTAATTTTCATCATGTAAAATTAAAAAGCCTTTGCACAAATAAAACCAAGTAACCAAAATTATAAGGAAAGCAGAAAACTGGGAAAGAATTTTGCAACAAGTTTCACTGATAAAGGCCTCATTTCTCAAAAATATAGAGAACTTATTCAAATTTATGAAAATATAAGTCATGGGGCAGCTAGGTGGCACAGTGGATAAAGCACTGGCCTTGGATTCAGGAGTTCAAGTCCTGCCTCAGACACTTGACACTTACAAGCTGTGTGACCCTGGGCAAGTCACTTAACCCTCATTGACCCACAAATAAATAAATAAAGTCATTCCCCAATTGATAAATGGTCAAAATACATGAACAGGCAGTTTTCAGACAAAAAAAAACCAAAGCTATCCATAGTCCTATTAAAAAAAATGCCCTAAATCACTATTAATCAGATAAATGTGAATTAATTCAACTCTGAGGTAACACATCACACCTATCAGAGTTGCAAATATAACAAAAAATGAAAATGTTGGATGTTGTACGGACTGTGGGAAAATTGAGACACTAATTCATTGCTGGTGGAGTTGTGAACTGATCCAACCATTCTGGAGAACAATTTGGAACTAAGCACAAAGGGCTATAAAACTGTGCATACCCTTTGATCCAGCAATACCACCACAGGTGGTTTATATCCCAAAGACATTCCCCCCCCCCAAAAAAAAAAACAGAAAAAGACTTATTTGTACAAAAATATATATAGCAGCTCTCTTTGTGGTGGCTAATAGGAAATCAAAGGAATGCCCATCAATTGGGGAATGGCTAAACAAACTGTGGCACATCATTATGAGGGAATACTATTGTACTATAAGAAATGACAAACAGGATGATTTCAATGAACTGTATTTAAGTGAGGGAGGATTGTACAAAGTCACCAGCCTTACTCTCTCCTCCAGAGCCATTTGGGTCCAATGGCAAGATATATATCAGGACAACTGGAGATGGTCACAGATGTTTACAGCAATTGGAGTTAAATGACTTGCCCAGGGTCACACAACTAAGTAGGCGTCTGAGGTAATATTTGAACTCAGGTCCTCCCAATTTCAGAACCAATGGTCTATCCACTGAGCCACCTAGCTGTCTTTTTGGAGAACACAAAGAAGCAAAGAAAGACTTAAATGAGCTGATCCAGGGTTAAGAAAGTTGGATGAAGGGGCAGCTAGGTGGTGCAGTGAATAGAGCACCGGCCCTGGAGTCAGGAGTACCTGAATTCAAATCCAGCCTCAGACACTTAACACTTACTAGCTGTGTGACTCTGGGCAAGTCACTTAACCCCAATTGCCTCACAAACCAAAAAAAAAAAAAGAAAAGAAAGTTGGATGAAGAAGACAATATACACAAAAGATTCAATATTGTAAATGAAAAGTACAACAGTAACAAAAACTGAGCATTGTATAATTATAATGACTAAGAAGTTCGGCCTATGCAAATTAAGAAAATGTACTTCCTTCCCTTCTTTGCAAAAGTAAAAGATGATAGATATAGAATTAGGGTATATGCATAGACTAACAAACTGGGTTGATGTGTTGGTTACTTTTGCTTAATTCTTTTTTTAATCTTGTCTCTGGATAGAGAATGGGCAGGTATAAAATTTTTTAAAATATTTAAGTATATAATCATGTGAAATAATAAGAAATTGTATAACTTCAACATAAAATTAGAGGCACAAGAAAACACAGCAATTCTGTTCAAAAGATTAACTCCCAGTAGGAATAATAAAAACAAAACAATTGTTTCCCCCCTCCAAAAAAAATCTAGATTTGAGATAAATCCAAAGGCTGCATTAAGCAGATTTAGTTACCACACTTTAAAATATCTATATCTATATCTATATCTATATCTATATCTATATCTATATCTATATCTATATCTATATCTATATCTATATCTATATCTATATCTATCTACATATCAGGGCAGTTAGTTGGTGCAGTGGATAAAGCACCAGCCCTAGATTCAGGAGGACCAGAGTTCAAATCCGGCTTCAGACACTTGACACTTACTAGCTGTGTGACCCTGGGCAATTCACTTAACCCTCATTGCCCCACAAAACAAAATATATATCTTTATATCTTTATATCTGATAAGGTACCCACATGTACCAAGTAGTAGATGATATGACCAATGCAAATAGTAAGGATCAAAGGTTAATTATGTAATGATTGGAATGATGCCACTTGCTGGAGATTTACTGTAGAAGAGCTCCACCCACGAGGTAAAGGTCTTTGAGGGCAAGACCATGCATCTTTTCTTTGGCGTCAGGAAGTGACGTTTGCTTGTGAGAGGAAGAAGGGGGGAGCCTGGTGCTCTGACTCTGGCTCTTTCCTGTGGACTCTGGCAGAGAGAGGAGCTAGAAATGCACTCTCCCTTTAATAGATAGATGAATGTAGGCCTTTCTCTCTCTCTTTACCAAATTCTTATTCTCCTTAATAAATGCTTAAAAGTCTAACTCTTGCTAAAGCTTATAATTTATTGGCAACCACTCATTAGATATTTTAGACAGACTAGCTAGAACTTTAGCTTTAAAAGATGGCTGACCATGAAGAGGAAAGGTGAAACCTCCATCTTCTGATCTTCTGGTTGGGTAAGAAATTTCCCCTACCCTGTCCCTTTAAACTGCTAAGTACCAGCTATTTTCCCTTTAAATTTTTTCAAATGGACCTTTTAAACTTCCTAATTACCCTATTTTTGATTTTAGTCTGTTTAACCAGACAAATGGAAGATAAGATCATGTTAATGCTTTGTTTTTGTAGATTTTCTGTTTTTATTTTTATTTTTGTTAGAAGAGCCAGCAAGGTGCTCACACAAGGGTGCTCCCCCTCTCCCGGCCATTCTTTTTCAGAGAAAACTCTGATTTCTGAAGCTTTTCTCCCTAGTTCTAACACTAATTGTTGCTCTAATTTTGCATGCCTGGAGGCAAATACCCAACCTCTAGAAGCTTTTAATCCCCTAGCGCCTGGAGGCAAAGTGGGGGAAGGGGAATCCAGGATTGAGTTCAAAGTCAAGTCTCATTCAAATTGCCCTGGTCCCTCCCCTCCTCTCCAGACCCCACCTTCTACTCCTTCCATGGCCAAGCCCATTGCTCCCCCTTCCCCTGGAAGTCCAGAGATCTAATGCACATGCACAGATTTCTCTACCTACATTTGCATCTTCAGGCTCAGCCCTTCCCCAGCCTGGCTGTGCTTCTGACTCGACCTTAGAAAACCCTTTAAATTCCAGATATGCTCGTTGTGTTCATAATTTTGCTAATCTGCTTTTGTCTTTAATTAGTAACCTTCTAAAGCATTTGTATTATGAAAGGACTGACAGACAATATAGAGGGGTTAAAGAAGAAACACTTAAGCTGAATAGTTCAAGACTCCACTTCTTTTGCCATGGAAGGGTACATATTTTACAGAAATGTAGAAGTAAGCAGCAAGGTATTGATATGAGTATGGGGATTTTAGATATCAGAATCAAAAGTGTTCTAAATTCACTCAGAGTAATAGTATCAGTTCAGTGGTTACATAGGATTTCTATGCTATTACATCTACATTTTAAAATTAATGGTACGGGTTTATTTTCATAGAGATTTTCATGCTTTTAAGATTGTGTTTTATACTGAGTTTTTAAAACAAGGAAAATATTTGTAAAAGCTTTTTATAGTTATGTGATCAAGTTTATATTTTATAATACTCTTATTAATATTAAGTTCATATTCATTTAGATTTCCCTAGTTTGAATTTCATTGTCTTTCATTGTTCCATGTGTATTTTCTTCTATTCATTTATCTATCTAATTTTGAAACATTGCAAGGTGGTTTTGATTTCATAATACAATGTTAATTCTAGGAGTATTGTGCTCCCATATTCTGAGTTGTTTGTTTTTGTTATTTTTTTTTCTCTCAACTGATTATTTGATCAAACTCTTTAAAGCATTTCCTTGGCAAATTGTTGCCATGGCAAGTGTAAATTGATTCTAGAAGTATTATTTTTGTTAAGCATATTAAAAAAAAAGAGGGGAACATTTGTAAAAGTTTTCTTTTTTCAAAAAAAGTTTTCTTTAGAATTGTGTTGTGTTTTAACTTATATTTAAATATGTTCTGATTTTTCACATAAGTAATTGTATACTTAGTTTAAAAAAATGGTATTTGAAATTGTTGCATAATTGTATATTATATTCTGAGTCAAGGTACATTCAAATTTTTTTGCAATCATTTATTATCCTCAATTTTTAAATCCATATGAGACTTGGATTATGAGAACTTATCATTTAAGACATTAATTGCCTTTATTCTGAGTTATCAGATGCCAGTTGGCCAAGATGCCATCCAATCACAAGAGGAATACATGCAAGAGCAGACATTGAACTGTCACATGAGGGGAGACATGCATGAAGTCAAGGTGTGGCCAAGGGAACGGCTTTTGACAAATGTTGAGGTTGGATTCTCTTGGTTTAATATTTTATTCTCTTTTCCCCCAGGATATTGTACAGATGGCTGGAAGTATTCATCCCACCCATCTTATTCTACACCTGGCTTCTATGCCCCCTCCTATATGCCTAATGCCATGGACATCTCAATCCCATGCATCTGATTAAGTCTGACTCAGTTTCCTCCAATATGTTCAGTGGCATGGACATATATTCCATCCACCTATTTTAAGCCTTGCATACTGCATGGACAGTATATATTGCTTAAGTGTGGGAATGCTCATATTCCATCATTTCTCTGTTCTTTCATGGTAACCTCCATAATTATCTCAGGTGTCGTGATAAATACAATGTTGAATTTGGCCTTGACACCTGTTACCAATTATATTAGATTTTTAAATTTCTCATAATGGCATGAGGATAATTAGGCAGATGATGCAAAAAGTGATGAAACAAAGATAAAAATTATTTTAAAAAATTAATATTGTAGCAACTGTCTTCTCAATTTATCCTCCACAAGGGGGGACTATAGTAATATTAATTTTAATGAATGTTTCAATTTTTGCTTTATTATATGTTTCATGTGTAACAACTAAGATCTGAATTCCCTTAGACATGTTTTTGAGAACTTTCATTGTTTGATTTGATTATTGAAAAAGCTATTTTAAAGTTGTGTTAAGCTCGATTTTGTAGGAAATTTTCCTGGTTTATTACCAGCATCTACACATCAACCCCTGAAAAGACTTCCATTCCATGACTACACCCAGAGGACATCCGAGAAAAGACCTTCAGAGACTTTAAATGAACAGTTGTTGTTTTTTTCTTTTTCTCTTTCTGTTATAATATACACCATCTGTAACATGTACTCTCTGCAGAGGCCCTCCCTTTGCAAGGCCAATGTCAAAGTGCCAGTCCATGAGGACAAAAAAGCCACCTCTCTGGACAAAACTTTCCTCTCTCCCTTTTCTATATTGTTATTAACATATTGTTAGTTAGCATAAGTTATTATATTCTGTTATTTTTGACTGTTTCATCAAGGAAATGCCCCATTTCTTGAAGAAACAAAGTGGGGACTGTAACAATTGGAATGACGCCACCTGCTGGAGACTTACTGTAGAAGAGCTCCACCCATGAGGTGAAGGTCTTTGAGGACAAGGCCATTCATCTTTTCTTTGGCATCAGGAAGTGACATTCACTTGTGGGAAGAAGAAGGGGGAGCCTGGTGCTCTGACTCTGGCTCTTTCCTGTGGACTCTGGCGGAGAGGGGAGTGAGAAATGCGCTCTCCCTTTAATAGATAGATGAATGTAGGCCTTTCTTTCTCTCTTTACCAAATTCTTATTCTCCTTAATAAATGCTTAAAAGTCTAACTCTTTCTAAAGCTTATAATTTATTGGCGACCACTCATTAGATATTTAAATGTTTATACCCATCTATGATTTATCTCAACTAAAACCAAATGCACTCTAGGGAAACTATTAAGTTCTCTGGGGCTTCCAAAGCTGGCTACCCATTGCCAACAATTCCACTTCTCTTTTAAATTGCCCCCTACCTTCAGCTATTTCTGTCATTATTCCAGCTTTGTCAGTTAATTAGCATTTAATAAGCAACTACTGTGTACCTGGTACTGTGCTAAGTGCCAGTAATGCAAAGGCCAAAAAATAGTCCAGTTCTCAATGAGCTCACAGCATAACAGGGAAGACAACATGCAAACTCCATAAAAAGATATATGCTGGATGAATTGGAGATCATCTCAGGAGGATGGCTCTAAGATTAAGAAGCACTGGTAAAGGGGTCTTGTAGAAGCTGATACTTAAAGGATGTCAAGGGAGTTAGGTATCAGATATGGAGTGAGTGAGAAGGCATTGCAGACACAGGGGACAGGTAATGAGATTGCTCAGAGTTGAAAAACAGACTGTCCTGTGCATGTAACAGCAAGAAGACCAGTGTCACTGGATCACAGAATATGTGGAAGAGAATTAGGCTAAGACTGGAAATTTAAAAGCAAAAGATTATGAAAGCCAAAGAACATTTTATATTTGACCTTGGAGGTAACTGCAGAGCCATTGGAGTTTATTGCATGGACAGGGAAGGGTGAATTGATCAGATCTGCATTTTAAGAAGATCAATTTGATAACTGGGTGAAGGATGGATGGGAATAAGGAGAGACTTGAGGCAGGGAAACCAATAATACAGGTATGAAGTGATGAAGGTCTATACCAAGGTGGTGAAAATGTCAGAGAAAAGAATTCGGCTTGGGTGGAACCTGGACATTACAAAAGATGTGTTGCAATATCCAACAATTCTATAACTGTCCAACAGATCTGCTTAATTGCATAGCCTATGTCCTGCATTGATACCCACAAAATGTAAAAAAAAAAAAAATAGAGCAGGAATTATTAACCTATGGTCCACCCACCATAAATTTCAGGGGATCTGTGAAATTAGATGGGAAAAAAATCTTTATTTTCACTAATCTTTGGTTGAAATTTAAAATTTCCTTCAATTTCTTTTTTTAAATTATTCCAATAAAGGATCCATAGGCTTCCCTAGCTTGTGTTTCTGTGACACAAAAAAGCTCAGAATTCCTAGCCTAGAGGAAAGCATCTATGCCATTGGGTAGATCTTCTGTGGAAGATCTATGGAAGAGTACAGGCTATAATAACATCCAACAAGAGTGCACAGATGAGTTGCAATATTCACCACAGAGATGACATCAGGTACACATTGAAATACTGAAGTAATAAAGAAAGCATAAGTCATAAATGAAAAATGAGACATTTTTCTTGTGATTTAACTGACTCTTTGCTCTTGAAATAAATCTCTCCTAAAACCCTGTGAAATTCTTTTATATGTGTTGCCTCTCTCAATTAGCGTATGAGCTTCTTGAAAGCAGAAAATTTCCTTTGTTCTATTTGTATCCCCAGAACTTAACACAGTGCTTGGCACATTGTAAGTGCTTCTTTCTTCATTTTTTTTTCTTTCTTTCCAATGCATTTTTATCATTTAGCATAAGATGAATATCCAGCCATGCAAATCTGCAATAGGTCATGAAATCTTTGATGGCTGGTGAAACAATTTTGTGGTTTGATATGTATATACATACATATGTGTTTGTGTATAATTTTATTTTTTAGGTCTGCCCTGTTATAGACCTGTATAGTCAGGCATAAACAGGGGAAATGACTTTCTATGAGACAGAAAACTTATAATAAAATCAACTTCTCTTATTGGCAACAACCAGACCCTTAACCTCATCGCGTAGGACACTGTAAATTCAACACCATTTTTTTTAAGTAGTGGGAGCATTGGCTGTACATTCCTATACTAAGGTTAATAAAATCTTCAAAAAGTATTGTTGAGTAATACTTTTGACTGATTATAAATAATTAACAATGGATTCTGATAGATTTAAATATAGTTTTTCAGAGAGAAAATTTTGGGCTTCTTAAATGTAAATAGTTCACAAATGTGTGTACCTCTCATCTCCTCTACTAGAGTTTTATCATCTTGAGGATAAGAACTGTCTTTTTTACAACTTTGTATTCGGCCTAGCATAATGCCTGCCTGCCTTTCTTTCTTGTTTCCTTCCTTCCTTCCTTTCTTTTTTTGCAGGGCAATGAGGGTTAAGTGACTTTCCTAGGGTCACACAGCTAGTGGCAAGTGTCTGAGGCCACATTTGAACCCATTTCCTCCTGAATCCAGGGCTGGTGCTTTATTCACTGCACCACCTAACTGCCCCATAATGCCTTTCAAATAAAAGATCCCCAAACATTTGTTTAATTAGTAAATGAAAAGATGCTTTAGGATTATAAATCATAAATCCAGATAAAAGCTAAAAACATTGGAGGCAAAAACTGTAAGAAATGATAAGCAGGCAGATTTCAGAAAAACCTGGAAAGACTGACATGAATTGATGCTAAGTGAAATGAGCAAAACCAAGAGAACATTGTATACAGTATAAGCAACATTTTGTGATGATCAACTATGATGGACTTGGCTCTTCTCAGCAATGCAATCATCCAAGACAATGCCAAAAGACTTATGCTGGAAAATGCTCTCCACATTCAGAAAAAGAACTATTACGTCTGAATGCAGACCAAAGCATATATTTTCATTTTTGTTGTTGCTTTTTTGTTATTGTTTCTTTCTTGCATTTTTTCTTTTGTTCTGATTAATGTGGAAATGTTTAGCATTATTATAATGTATAACATATCAAATTCACTTACTGGATTTGGGAGGAGAGGGAAGGGAGGGTGGGAGAAAAATTGGAACTCAAAAAATATCTTTACATGAAATTGAGAAAAATTAACATAAAGAAAAATAGAAAAATGTCTGGTACATAATTAAATGTTATTCAAACGTGAGCTATGATGGTAGCTAGGTGATGCCTGGATAGAACACTGAGCTTAGAGTCAAGAAAACCTGAGTTCATATCCAATCTTAGACACTTAACTAGCTGTGTGACCTTGAGAAAATCACACACACACACACACACACACACACACACACACACATTGTAAAATGAGGATAATAACAGTACTTACCTCCCAGGATTACTATAAGGATCAAATGAAGTAATAATTGTAAAGTACTTAGCATAGTAACTGGCAAAGAGTAGGTACTTAATATCACACTAGTTATTATTAGACTATGTATGTTTTTTTAACAAAGGTTTAATCTTTTTATGGGAAAGGAAGTTCAGGGAATGGAGAAAGAAAGAGTATTGATTGGATTGTGTAAAAGGAAAAAGAAAACAAAACAGGTTCATTGAGGCACTTTTAAAAATACACAGGAGAGTAGAAGGAAAATTAGAAGGAAACAAAAAGAGAAACTTTGAAAGTTTCATATTGAATTTATTGGGGGCACTTAGGTGGCACAATGGATACAGCACTGGCCCTAAAGTTGGGAGGACCTGAGTTCAAATCTTACCTCACACTTACTAGCTGTGTGACCCTAGTCAAGTCACTTAACTCCAAATGCCTTAAACATCCAGGGCCATCTCCAGTCATCCTGATGTACATACATCTTGCCACTAGACCCAGATGACTCTGTAGGAGAAAGTAAGGTTGATGACTTTGCACAATACTCTGTCACTTAATCAAATTCAGTACAAGTCATGACATAGGAGTGATTTCCTCTTCAAGAACAAAGGACCAACAATTGAATTTATTACATACTTATAAGGAAAAGCAAGCTATACAAAATAGAGATCCATATTTTCATGCACAATCAATCCTCTTTGTATGTGGAAATGTTCATTTATTTGGTTTTTAAATTCAGAATAAAAATAATTTTTAAAAAGAGACAGGGTTAGAAGCAAAGCTTCAAATCTTTCATAAATAATACTCTTTTGTGAAGTTAAATAGACAACTCTCTACAAGTATTTTTAAAGTAAGATTGACAGGGTTTTTAAAAGTATTTATGTATCCAGAAGAACAGCTATTCTTGAAATCCTTTTTTCCTAATGTTCATAGAGAAAAATAAACTAACATTCTGCTTTAGAAAATGTGGAATATCCCACCTCATTTTAAAAGTCAGGATAGAATTTTCTTGGTTTGGACTAAAAGCAATTTCAAGAATTACAAAGAACGGTATAAATCAAATGTGATCTTTAAGATAAATTATAAAAAAATTTTAAATAGAAAACAGTTAACATAGTATGGTGATGAATTGGCCTAATAATTCCAATAATGAAATCAACTCTAAATGTTATATCTTCTTAAATTCAGAAGCTACTTAATCAATTTTACAAGGAAAATGGATTATTTTAATGCAGTAATATCCCCATCTCGTGGCCTGTCAGAGTATTGCCCCCAAGGAATTTTAAAGTCATGTACTTTGGTGTGGTTGTTATATTTTCACAACAGCAGACACAAATGGGATCATCTGGTGGTCTATGCCTCTTTGCTTGGATGAAGTTAAGGCAAAGACCAGATCCAGATTAGGGGCTAGGAATTCTCTACCTTTCACCTATATTAATGTCTCCATTAATTTGATTACAGCAAATTCATAACAAATATTATTGCTTTGTTCTTTACTCCTACAATAAGCATAACTCATTATGTGCTGTTTGCTTAATAGTCAGTGAAGGAACAGCTGGTCTAAATGAGTTATGACCGACATTTTTAAGAGTTCTCTTATTCTATTGGAGAGCACATATTAGCCTTCAATTTCCAGAACTCAAACATGCTATTCATCAACCAAAACAAAATTTTAATACCAAAACCAAAAAAAATCTAAGGAAATAAGGGATCTGAGCCAATGCATGAAGAAAAGGGAAGGCAAAGAGTGATTTATGGGCACAAGATATCTCCCTCGTTTCTTTATTGGGATTAACGAACTTATTTTCCCTAGCTAATGCATTGTAGACAGGCTAGATAGTAAGTATCTCTACTTCATCTGTAGGTCCTGAAGACTAATAATCATTTTTACCAATGTAATCATTGTAACACAATTATACATCATATTTTGCAAAAAAAAAAAAAAGGTGTTTTAATGATTCAATTATAAGTGATTGCTACCTCTTTTTTCCCTGCCCTTTCTTCCTGAACAATGTAAATGATAAGAAAAAAAAATCTAATTACATGTACCAGCCCAACACTTCTGATATTTACATGAAGTCATACTTTAAAACTAAATTCCTCCTGTTCCTTGTATGAGAATATGACAATATTTCACATAATAACAAATTTTGCAAATAAAATTATATTTATAATTCTAAACAGTCCATTCCCCAAACTCTAAAAATTATTGTTCTTAAGATTTAATGATTTGAAACTGTCATGTTCATGGATATAGTGTGAAAATTAGTTTATCTTGAAAATGGAGAAATTGAAATTTCAAGTGACACAATAGGCAATGAACATAAATGCATGCCAGGTATAAGTGAGTTCTTGGACACCATCAGTGATAAGTTATGCATGAAAAGTGGTGTAAAAGACCTTGTCAGAGACTTGCCATCAGAAAAAGAAGCAATTTGGCCATGTAGTTAAGGTAAGAGATAACAAATGGATAGCTTAAATGTTACACTGGTGTACATGAAGTATCAAAATAACAAGAGGAAGACTTCCAGGGCTAGGTCCTTAATGGAAATTTTATGAAAAGAAGGGGGTAAGAATCAAAGAATCACTTGAAAAATGGAAGGGGGCAGTTAGGTGGCGCAGTGGATAAAGCACCAGCCCTGGATTTAGGAGGACCTGAGTTCAAATCTGGCCTCAGACACTTGACACTTACTAGCTGTGTGACTCTGGGCAAGTCAGTTAACCCTCATTGCCCTGCAAAAATACAAAAAAAAATTGAAGGGAGTTCAACAGTCATTTATTCTCCAATATAACATATCCAAAAAATGATCAGAAAAGGGAAGGGAGAAGGTGACAATTAGGTGGTGTAGCAAACAGAGTGCTGGGACTGTAATCAGGATAACTTGAGTTCAAATGAAGCTTCAGACACTTCCTAGCTATGTGACCATAGCCAAGTCATTTAGCTTCTATTTGCATCAGTTTCTTCATCTGTAATAAGGGGATAACAATTGTGAGAATCGAATGACATGATAATTGTAAACAATGCCTGATAAATAATAAGTGTTATATAAATGTTAGTTATTATTATTATTATTATTATCATACAGCTTCTTCTTAACTCCAAGGAGGAGAAATACCCACATCTCGATGAAACCCATTCCACTTTTGCATCGTTCTAATTTAGGAGAGATTTTTACTAATATCAAATCCATGTTGATCCATTATTCCTGGTCCCAAACAGAATGTCTTATCCTTTGTCCACAAAACAGTCCTTCAAATATTTGAAAATAGTTTTTGTGTTTTACCTCCTCCCAGCCCCAGTCTTATCCTTCCTAGACTAAGCATGTCCAGTGCCTTCAAACAATCCTCTTATTTCAAGGGCTAAAGGCCCTGCACTATGCTGATTGCTCTTCTCTGGACAATTGCCAGCTTATCAATATCATTCTTAAATCCTAGCACCCAGAAGAAGGAGATGAAAACTATGGCTGCAAAGTGATCTACTGAGGTGAACAAAGTAATCACTTCAATGAAATCCTAAATCCATGGAAGTTATCAAAGTAAGATTTTAAAAACCCATTTAGGTTCGAAGCCTGAATTAATACATAATTAGTATGTAATAATATTAGACTCTGCTTCAGCTCTTTATTTTAACTATGTGTATGTTTCTATTTCAAACATGTCTCCTGTGAACAGTATATTGTTAGATTATGGTTTCTAATCCATTCTGCTATCTGCTTTCATTTTATGGATGAGCTCATCCCATTCACATTCACAGTTATGATTACTGTGTATTTCCCTCCATCCCGTTCTCCTCTCTCTCTCTCTCTCTCTCTCTCTCTCTCTCTCTCTCTCTCTCTCTCTCTCTCTCTCATCCCTCCTCATCCCTCCTCAAAAGTCTATTTCACTTTGCTTCTAACCACTGCTTCCTGTAATCTGACATCCCTTTTGTCACCCCCTTCCCCTTCTCTTGTCCCCTTCCCTTCCTATTTCCCTATTGTGTAAGTTGCATTTCTATATATAACTGAATATATGTGTGTGCGTGTGTATTCTTCCCTCTTTGAACCAATTCCTGAAAGTCCTCTTTCTACTTGAAGTCCCATTTTTCCCCTGAAAGATTGTATTCCATTTTGCTGGGTCCCTATTCCTTTGCCTTTCAGAATATCATACTCCATGCCCTCCGATCCTTTAATGTAGAAGCTGCTAGATCCTGTGCTATCCTTACCGTGGCTCTACAGTATTTGAATTGTTTCTTTTTGGCTGTTTGCAATATTTTCTCCTTGATCTGGGAGCTCAGGAATTTGGCTATAGTATTCCTGGAAGTTTTCATTTTGGTATCTCTTTCAGGAGGTAATTGGTGGATTTTCTCCTCCATTATAAAAGCTTTTCCTTGCATGCCTCTTTTATATGAGAAAATTTTCCCCATTCTACCTATCCCTTCCCCCTTCTCCCAATGTGTCCCTCGTTCTCACCCCTTTAATTTTTTTGGAGAGCATTCTAATATAATCAACTCACACCCATGACCTCCATCTATATAAATTCCTTTTAATCACCCTAATAATTACAAAGTTCTTGGGAGTCACATGTATCTTCTCATGTAGGAACATAAACAATTTAACTTTGAGTCCCTTATGCTTACTCTTTCATGTTTATCTTTTTATGCTTCACTTTGAGTCTTGTATTTTAACATCAAATTTTCTATTCAGCTCTGGTCTTTTCATCAGGAATCCTTGAAAGTCCTCTGTTTCATTAAATATCCATTCTTCCCTAAAGGAGTATATTTCATTTCCTGGACAGGCTATTCTTGGTTATACTCCTAGCTCTTTGCCTTCGAGAATATCATATTCTAAGCCCTCCACTCCTTTAATGTGGAAGCTGCTAAATCTCATTTGATCCTAACTATAGGTTCCACGATATTTGAATCATTTCTTTTGCTACTTGAAATATTTTCTCTTTTACCTGGTAGCTCTGGAATTTGGCTATAATATTCCTGGGATTTTGCATTTTGGTATCTCTTTCAGAGGGTGATTAGTGATTTTGTCCATTTTTATTTATCCTCTAATTCTAGAATATGAGGACAGCTTTCTTTGATCATTTCATGAAATATGATGTCTATGCTCTTTCTTTGAACGTGACTTTCAGGTAGTTCAAAAATTCTTTAAATTATCTCCCCTCAATCTATTTTCTAGGTCAATTGTTTTTCCAATGAAATATTTCCTATTTTCTTCTATTTTTTTCATTCTTTTGACTTTGTTTCTTGATGTGTCATGGAGTCATTAGCTTGCACTTACCCAATTCTAATTTTTAAGGAATTGTTTTCATCAGTGAAATTTTGTACTTCTTTTTCCATTTGGTCAATCCTACTTTTTAAGTTCATTTCTTCAGTTAATTTTTGTACTTCCTTCTCCATTTAGCTAATTCTGATTTTTAAAAGAATTCTTCTCTTCAGTGGATTTTTGTACTTCTTCTACCATTTGGCCAATTCTGGTTTTCAGATATTATTTTCTTCAGTTTTTGTGCCTGTTTTTACAAAGCTATTAATTCTCTTTTCATAATTTTATTTCATTACTCATTTCTTTCCCCAATTTTTCCTCTACCAGTTTTATCTCTTTAACTCCTCCAGGAATTTTTGCTGGACTTGGGTCCAATTAGGATTTTTCTTTGAGGATTTTTTGTTAACTGTTTTCACATTGTCTTCTAAGTTTATGTCTTGATCTTCTCTGCCACCATAGTAAGTTTTTAATGGTCAAATTCTTTTGTTATTGTTGTTTGCTCATTTTATAGACTATTTTTTTAAACTTTTACCTTTATGTTAAACTTGGACCCTGATCATCTTGGGGTGGGAGGCTCTATCTCAAAATTCAGGCTTTTTTGTGCTTCTGTTTTCAGGGCTATTTCTGGGGGTGTGCAAATTTTTGGTACTTCTATGTGATGTGATCCTGAGAGAGCTACGGTCACTGCTCTCCTGGGCTGTGCTCTGGTCTTTACCTTTACTTTGCCCCTGGTCCCCTGAAGCCCTAAGCAGTAGTGCTCTCTTTGCTTTGGTACTGTAACCAGGGCCCCTGTTCCTTTGGGACTGACCACCAGCACTCTTTTCCTCTGTGGGACTGAGACTCAGAACTATGTTTGGGCAATAGAGTAGCCAATCAGTTCCAGTTGTACCCAGTGCTATCAAAAAGTCCCCTGTAATCTCTTTCTGACCAATTATTTGACACCCCACCCCTTTACCATCTCTGGGCTGAGCATTCCCAGAGTTGCTGCTGTAGCAAATGTTCCTGCCACCATGCGTATGTGGGCTCAGGATTGGCCTTCATCACAGTGCCACAGAATTTTCCTGACAACCTCTTGAGTTTTCTTAGGCCAAAAAAAAATGTTTTATCCCAAACTTTTGTTAGCTTTTCTACTGCAAAATCTCATTTGAGGCATTATTTTAAAGCTGTAATCAAGGGGAATGTTAGTAGAGTCCAGCTGGCTGGGTGCCCCTAATCTGCCACCTTCCATCATTGCATTTAATTAAAAAATATCTACTTCTTTTCCATTCACTGTGTTTTCTCATCTTTCACCTTTGGGTTGAAGTTTGTTTTTACGAGCAGCATATTAATTACGAATTTTCAGTCTCTTCATTCTTGACAACCAGGTGGCACAGTGAATAGAGCACTGAACCTGGGCTCAGGAAGATCTGAATTCAAATCCAGCCTCAGAAACTTATTAACCATGTGACCCTGGGTAAAACACTTAACCTCTGTTTGCCTCAGTTTCCTTAACTGTAAAATGGGAATGATAATAACATCTATCTTCCAGGACTGTTGTGAAGATCAAATGAGATATTTGTAAAGGGCATAGCATAGTGCCTGGAATGTAGTAGGTATTATGCAAATGCTAATCTATTATTATTAGCATAATTATTATTATAATTATCAGCATCAACACCATCTTGGCATCAAATGTTCTCCTAGTATTGTGCTTTGGCTGAGTTTTGTTGTTGCTTTTCTGTCTCACTATGATTTCTATTATTGACTTCCAGAAGCACAAAATCTACAAGCTGAAAGGATCCTCAGTGATCATATAGTCCAACCTCTATCTGACTGAGAATCCTCTCCATAACATAAACAAATAGTCACCTAGACTCTTCTTGAAACCCTCTGGTGAAAGAGAATTCATTAGTTCCCAAAACAGCCTGTTCAACTTGTAAACAGTTTGGATGATTGGAAATTTTTCTTTATGTCAAGCCTAAATTCACCTTTTTTATTGAAACTTGCATCCAATGATTATAGTTCTGCCCTCTGAAGCCAAAAAGAACTTGTCTAATTGATCTTCCACGCAATAGTCCTTCACATACTGGAAGACAGACATCTCCCTCTGGCTCTCAATAATACTTCTCTTCTAAAAGCTAAACATCTCTAGTTCTTTTGGGCAATTTTCATGTTACTTGGTCTCTAGTCATCATACCATATAAGGTCATTTTCTCTTCTATAAACTTCTGCTTGTGGAGTGGCCTTCCCAAAAGGTCACAACAACAGACTTCCAATGTGGTGTTACCAGAGAGGAGTAGGATGGAGCTCTTTGGCTTTTCCTCCATTCCAGATAATGTGCCTCTTAATAAAGCCTAGAATACCACCAGCTTTTTGCTTGTCACATCACGTTTTTGACTTGCAGATCACTAAAAAGGTCCAAATCTTTTTTTTTCACAAGAACTGTTAACCAGTCATGTTTCTTCCATCCTGTGACTTGTGAAGCTGATTTTTTAACCCAGGTGTGTAAAATGTTATGCTTATTTCTATTAGATTTCATCTTTGTTTCACAGGTGGAAACACTGAAGTATATATTTATTTGAGAGTCCGCCTGTTGGCTTTTTAAATAGAACACTAAATGTACAATCAGGAAAACCTGAGTTAAAATCTAGCCTCAGATACTTTCTAGCTATATGGCTTTCTAGCTAGGCAAATCACCTAACCTCTGTTTGCCCCAGTTTTCTTTTCTGTAATATGGATATAATAATGATATCTATCTCCCAGCTTTGTTTTGAGGATAAAATGAGATAATATTTATAAAGTACTTTGCAAACCTCAGGATGCTATTATTATTACCTTATGAAATCTAGACAGTTAAATTCTTTTTGGATCCCAACTCTTGCAATTTTTACCATAGGTGTGTTATCTACAAATTTTTTTATCATGCCATTTGATTTCACTGATAAATTTATTCAATAACATAAGGTCAAGAACAGATCCCTAGGGTAATCCACTAGAAATCTCCCTTTGAGTTTACTTCTACATATTAATAACCACTCTTCCGGTCTAGTCATTCAACCAGTCCCAAATCTACCTAATTATACTATCATCTCACCTATATCTTTCCATCTAGTCATGAAAACCCTGTAGGTAAAGGATTCACTGCAGGTACACTTTTCTACAGCATTTCTCTGATCTAAAACTCTAGGTATCTGATGGGGGAAGGGGGAAATGAGTTTATTCTGACATTTTCTACTCTCTTTTTAATTCAATTTTATATTCTATTCAGATTTGCATTCTCTCTCTCCCAGTTTCCCCCTCTATTGAGAAAGAAAACACGAATAAAACCATCGCAAACATGTATAGTCAAGCAAAACAAATTCCTCAATTGTCCGTGACATACTCTAATCTTAATGAAGGCATATTGACCTTTTGTGATCACTAATTTCATTTTCCAAATGTTCACAGATCATCTGCATAATAATGTGCTCTAGAATTTTGTTAAGAGTAGAAGTCATGCTCACTGAAAAAAAAATAGTTTGTTGATTCTGATGTTTTGTCATTTTGGAAAATTCAAATAATATTTGCCATTCTTGTCATGAAGCACCCCTCCTTCTATTCTCCAAGAGTTTCCAAATATCACCAACAGTGGCTTGGTAATCACATTTGCCAGGTTTCTCTGTATACTTAAGAATAGTTCATCTGGGACAAATTTGAACTCCTTGAGGAAAGCCAGTCTCTTACTACCTATCTTCATTTTTAATTGCTTGTTAACAAATTTATTTCTATCCTTATCACTCCAAAGCTCATCCTCCTGGGAAATTTTAAAAGAAGAAAAATTAGTAGCTAAACAGTTCAAAATTTTAACCACTGCCTATTATTAGAATCCCATCCACCTGCAAGCAGTAATTCAATCTTATCTCTCCTTTGATCCTCCTCATTTGAAAGAAGGAAAGGAGGGAGGAAAGGAGAGAGGGAGGGAGGGAGGGAGGGAGGAAGGAAGGAAGGAAGGAAGGAAGGAAGGAAGGAAGGAAGGAAGGAAGGAAGGAAGGAAGGAAGGAAGGAAGGAAGGAAGGAAGGAAGGAAGGAAGGAAGGAAGGAAGGAAGGAAGGAAGGAAGGAAGAAAAGAATTCACTGCAAGCTTCGGCTTATTTGGAAATTTAGTGCTCAGACTCTATACAAGGAAAAAGATCCATCAATATGTCCCATTTTTCTTTTTTTCTATATAAGCTAAAATTGATGAGAAAATTTTAATTAAAATCTTGAGTTGAATGTATATCCCCATTTCTTGCTGAGGAATTGGGTGCAGTATTCTTTTAATCTTGTGTTTTATTTGCTTTAATTGAAATAACTGGTTGAGAGGGTATGTGTGTGTGTCTAAGATATAGAGATAGATAGATAGATAGATAGATAGATAGATAGATAGATAGATAGATAGATAGATAGATAGATAGATAGAGTGTGTATGTATGTATATGTGTGTGTGGACAGCCTGAAAAGGAAAACAAATCTGAATTGAACTTTACATTCCTTTAGGCAGTGCTCTAGGACAAAGGTACAGAAAACAAGCATAAAAGTAACTGGCTAATTTTGCTTGCACATCATCCATTCAGAATCCTATAAACATTTACAAGGTGATGGTTTTATGACTGTGCCATTAAAAGGCCAAAGAAGATGATGAGCCTCTGAGTTTTTAGGTCAAATGTGTGTCTGTGCAAGAAAAAATGTTAAATAACAACCCAAAGAATTAGTTGCCTGCTTTTATTCTGATTAGTCAACTCTAAAAAGCTGGATTTGTCATCTCTATGAGAACTTTCTCATGTAGCGTGCAGTGTGATTGAAACAAGATAAGCATACAATAAACAGATCAAAATCAAATAAACTGGCATTTCCTTTTAGTCATAGAAAATTTTTATTTCATTTCAAGTACTATTTGCTTATGATTTTGCCATTTAACTCCCTCTAGGCCTCAGTTCTCTCATGTGCAAAATGATGAGGTTGGACTAGATAATCTAAGGTCCATTTATATGCTAATATATATATATATATATATATACATACATATACATATACACATATCTGGGATTCTATGAATAGAAAGGAATGGTCTACAATGGTTTTGTCCAGATAAACCTTCTTTAACAGGAACAGATTTCTTCTCCTGCTTATTTTTCTCCTCATTGTTCTTCTAAAAAATATTCCAATATTGAAACTTTAGGAGATGTAATTTTTGACATTGCTACAACCTTAAAATTTGAGTATTTTCCAGACAAGATCAAATGTCATGACCCCAAATGTAGTATTTAATTATGGCCATTATATTTATATATATATATATATATATATATGTATATGTACATGTACATGTATATATTTGTGTGTGTATGTGTGTATATATATATATATATGTGTGTGTGTATATATATATATATATATATATATATCTTCCCAAGCTTAGATATAACATCTAACTATAACAACTAGGAAAAATCAGAATTGTGAATGCCTTTTAAAAAAAAATTCCACTTTCAAGTAGTTCTCTGATGTTCTTAAACTAAAATTGCTAAATATCTCCACTCTGTTTTCAAACCAAAAACAATAAACAAAATGGTTTAGGACCTTCCCCAAAAAATTCAGGATACTTCTTCATGAGGTTCCAACAGGAAGACAATCCCAAACTTTAGTCCAAGAACTTTGGCAATTCAAAGTCAATCTTGATATTTCTGGATGACAAGACATTTCAGCTATATTGTTTTTTTGCTGCATTAACAAAAATTGCTAAGTCTGAAGTGTCAGTCCAGATTTTTCATTTTTTGAATCAAACCCTTATCATTTACTTCTTAAGCATTTTTTTGATAGCTGAATAGGTGTAAAGGATTGAGGTGTACACAGTTGGAGGTAAAAAGATTGTAATCCTTTTATTAGGAATCTTCATGTTAAAAGAGAGCAGCTTATTATAGAAAAGTCTTCTACCCCAGGGAAAATTATGATTTTAAGGCTCATGAACCTGTCAGTCTATAAGTTATGAGCGAGCTGCTGCATCTGCAGTTTTGATTAATCTATTCATTACTCAGTTGACCCTACTTGCTAGCCTAGACAGCATGTAGGAAAATCTGCATTGAGAATCTTACTTTAAGTGGGAAATGTGGGAACATGTTCTTGACTATAAGGAAATACATTATACTTTCAAGTCTTGGACAATGAAACCTGGTGACAGGTGGCATATTAAATTAGGCTTTCTGTGGTTTGTTACTTAAAATGCATACTCAGAAAATGTAGCCTTTTAGGCATGTATCCTTCCAATGAACGAAGTCTTCTAGAAAGGTTCCACTATAATGATGCTAATTATTCTCTAATGCTTTAAGGAAGTAAAACTGTGCAAAACCACAGTACCTGTGTCCTGCCCCAGAGATGTATTATGTTGGGGGCCAGTAGTAGAGTCAGGCCAAATATTCATTCTTTGGTGTACACCCTAATGGTCTCTACCCATTTATGACACTTTCTCTATATAAACAAAACGGTACTGATTTGAAAGTTGCCATGTAGCTAAGAAGTATAACTCTTGAAGACCACCAGTTGATTCTCCTCTTCATACAAATGTAAGTCTAGTTGAAAAAACAGGTGTAAGAGGAAAGTGGAGATTTTTTTTTCTGTTATGCCCATAGAAATTATGTTTCCCCAGAATAGAAAGAATCAAGACCAATAACATCCCTCTCTCTAGTCTTTCACTCAGCTGCATTGCCATGATCTTTACAAAGACTTTTCCAGTTCCACTTAAGCCCTCATTCCTGTACCTTCTATGAAATCAGTTCATGGATGAATAATACATCCATGCTTCTTTCAAAGAAGCTGAGATATGCATGTGATTTGATGGGTTGATGTATGAGGTCATGGAAAACTATTAATGAATTTTGATCAGCTAATCACGATGATGCAAGAAGAAAACTAAATATGCAACCTAAGTTTTTAAGATCAAAATGGATGTATAAATGATAAATAGAAAGTAATCCATCATGTGACTGCCTTCAACTTATTTCTGATGCTTTATCTAAGAAACATGGAATAAGAGTCAATGCCTATGATAGACTGATTTACCATTTTAGAATAAGATACGCTTAATTAAAATTAAAATGTCCTCAATATATATTTGAAACTGCCATAGTCCAAAATATAGACCCTCTTATAAGCTCTTGGGTAGAAGATTCAAGCTGGTTTCATAATAATTCAATAGTTAATTGAGAATATGCTCTTATCTGTAATAATTACCTAGTAAAAGACAAGCAATTAGCTGAGTACCTAGCAGACAAAAATGAGCAATTAATGCCTGGAGGACTTATAGGATATCTAACAAATATCCCATTTTCAACAAGAAAAAAAAATTACATTTAGATTAGTGCCTGAAATAAGAATCTGGACTTGCTACCAAGGAATTACCAGTATTCCCCGTAGAATATTCCGTATCTTACTTTATATAGCTATTTTTTAAGGAATAGTCTTAAAGGGCATAAGAAGTAAATTTTGTGTTAATTTTTTTTAATGAGATACAAAAACAGGATCCAGGTACCACCTCCCACTTCCCCCCCCAAAAAAAAAGTTATTTTCTTAATTTTTATATCCAGTAAGAAATATTTTAGACCAAAGATGGGCAAAATTGATAAAGAATCACTGGAATAAGAACAGAGGAATTCATTAATATTGGAGGGGTTTTCCTCCTGCTGACACCACAGGGCACAGTATCCCTTGGAACTGTGGAGTTAAGAAAAGCCTCCTTTTGTCCCTCCTCAGATCTTTTAGGCAGCTGGGTCTATGTTATACCACCCACAGATGATCACTCAGCCACCACCACAGCTGTGTAGAGGCAGTACCCAGAGATGCTAGCCCTGGAAAGCAAAGCCAGGACAAGGCATTAGTGTGCCCTGGGCAAGGTTTGAAAATTACATACACACAGCCAGCTCAAAAATTACATCCCCTGTGTGTTACTTACTATCCACCAAAGGCTTTGTGCCTTCAGCATAACATGACTTAAAAGTTACAAAATAAATATGTATATGCCATGGAGAGAGGAATTTTCTGGCCTTAAAAAAGTACATTTATGAAAAGTATAACAGGGAGATTGACCAAAGGAAATTTTGTATGCAGTTATGAATTGTAATATTTAAAAGTGTCCCTCATTGACTACAACCCCCTCAATCCATAGTCAGCTTAATACCCAGCCCTGGCTCTGCAGGGGAGGATTTGAGGGGGTAGAAGGCGGGGGTGAGGTAGTAGTCCCATTAGCAATTGGCTATTTAGCGCTCTCTCTCTCTCTCTCTCTCTCTCTCTCTCTCTCTCTCTCTCTCTCTCTCTCTCTCTCTCTCTCTCTCTCTCTCTCTCTCTCTCTCTCTCTCTCTCTCCTAGATCTCAGTTCCATATTTACCTACATAGCCTAGAGAATACACAACGGGCCCATGCGCAGGAAACCTTGGCTACTGTTTTGTTAAACAGTAGGAATATTTTACTCCTATGTAGATCTAATGAGAAACCCCTTATTAAGGTTTGTTACAAACAGTCCTTAGCCCATTAGTTAGAGGATCGAATTGTTTCTACATTTAATATCTTCTGTGTTCTATTCAAATTTGAAATTTCTAGTTGAAGGCTATTACCTCAACAAACCCTAATAAGGTACTGTTTTCAGCATAGAACAACTGCATTTTTTGTACCTTAAAAATTGATATACAGCATCAGATTTCAGTGTGATACTTTAAGAAAACCTCTTCTCGGAAATCATAACCCTAGATGGCTAACTAATGCATACTCCTTCCTTTGATGCAGAAAGCTGACAGCAAGTATAACCCTTGCCCATTTTAATCTTTCCAGATTATGCTTTTTGAATGTCTTTGGTTTTTTAACCCCTACTTCCCTTGGTGAAAATATAGGAATTCTTCTGCCAGGTATTTATATAGATGTGATTTAGTGCAATTTACTCAAAACTGTTCAGATCAACTTATTGGATGATTCCATTGTTCTTAACTCTTTAACCCAGATGACAGTCCCAGTAACTAGTATAACATGGTTGTCTCTGGCCCTACCCTCTGCAGTCTCTTCAGACTTCGCTGCCCCCATTTTAGGGGCCAAATGACTAGCCTCCAGTTCCATTTAACAATTTAACGCTGTATAGCTTTTAAAAAGCAAATTTACTTCAGATGTATGGCAAAAACAAAGTGCAATCATTTCTCCCAGTACCTCAGGGACATAACCACCCACCCACCCCCATACTACCTCAGACTCTAGGGGCTGGAGTGGTTCACAACTTAATTCATTTCCTTCATAACATTGATCCCTCCAAGGTCAAATCCAAAGCTATATTTCTGCCAGATTCTACCTGGCCTGAAGTCCTGGACCTTTGCTTCTATCCACAATTCTAGGCTGCCTACAACACCCAGTCATGATTCCTGGGCTCCCAGATTCTTGTTTGATTTGGTTTGGTTTGGTGGGGGGAGGGCAATGAGGGTTAAGTGACTTGCCCAGGGTCACACAGCTAGTACGTGTCAAGTGTGTAAGGTCGAATTTGAACTCAGGTCCTCCTGAATCCAGGAGCCATGCTTTATCCACTGTGCCACCTAGCTGCCCCTCCCAGATTCTTGTGTCCATGCTTCTAGTGTAGATAGAAGGCTTCAATCAAAGACCCATTCTCTCAGGAGCTATATGGCCTGGGGAGGGGAGGGGGAGATCTCAATACCCTTTCACCCTACAATATTCCCTCACAGGAAACTATTAGTGAAAGAGGCACCTCAATGCTTCAGATTCAAATGTAGCAAATGTCACTGGCAGTGGATAATTCTATCTACTCAGCCAGTGGAAAAAGACTCCTCCTAATTGAGTGGTAAGCCTACCCATAAGATCCATATGTGCTCCAAACTTTATGAATTTTCATAATAGTTCCCAGCCTCTCTATCTGGGGAAATTCTATCTCAGGTGATCTGGGCATGCACCAACCCCCCATTACAGTAGTATTGCCTAGTTCTCCATCATCTGTCCTTCCTTGGTGTCCTAGGCCCACGACCATTTCATTCTGGTATAATTAGATATGTTACACTATTTGAGGATGCTAAAAAAAAGTTTTAAGGAAAACAAAAAATTCTGCCATACTGAAAACCAAATTTAAAATCCATTCACCTAAATTGGCTCCCTGACAACTTTTCTATTCCTGTAGACAGGAATATCATTCTTCCCAGCTTCCCACACTTGAAACTTCCCTTTCACTTTCTTCTTGTAATTAATTTCCCAGAGCATCTCTGATTATCCCTTCCTCTTCATCTCATAGGTATACTGGTGAATATCTTTACTGCTTCATAAATAGTACTAGGCCCCAACAGCTTTCTAACTTGTCAAATTATTCTATAGCCTCTCCCCACTTGCTTAAAGGCCAGACGGATTTTCCTAACATACAACTTTCCTCTTTTCACTCTCTTGCTTAAGAACCTCCTTATAGACTGGATTAAGTACAAATCTGGCAACCACATATATAAGGCACTACATGAAGTGGCCCCACTTCAGTTATGCAACCTTTTCTTCCACTACTCCCCTAAAGGAATTTTCTACAATTATCTTAATCTTCTTAACATCCCCCAACCTCAGTATCTTCATGGGGGTAGGGAGACCTACCCCTTCCTCTCTGCCTGTCCAAGTACTACCCATCCTTAGATGCTCCAGGCCACACATTTTTTTCTCTAAATATCTATAAAATTTACCATCTATGGCAGAGTCATGAAAGGCAAGTGCTAGAAGGAAGCTTAGAAACCATCTAGGTCAATTTCTTCTTTTATAGATAAGGAAACAGAGATAGAGGTGGGAAGTAACTTGCTTATGGTCACACAGCTAGTCATTCATCATACATGTTTATTGAAAACCTAATATATGGGGGCAGCTAGATGGTGCAGTGGTTAAAGCGCTGGCCCTGGATTCAAGAGGACCTGAGTTCAAATCCAGCCTCAGACACTTAACACTTACTAGCTATGTGACCCTGGGCAAGTCACTTAACCCCCATTGCCCCGCAAAAAAAAAAAAAAAGAAAACCTAATATATTCAGGACCTTGTGGAGGACACCAAGATAATTGAAAAATATTCCTTGACCTGAAGGAGTTGAAAATCTAATTGGGAATATAAGATTTATGTCCCAAGAACTATAATACAGTCAATCAACCAACAAGCATTTATTAAGTGCTTACTATATGTTGAGTACTGTGCTAAGTTAGCACTATGAGACACAAGGAAAGGCAATATATGATAAGTGCAGTGGAAAAAAAAAAAAAAAAAACAGTGGCAGAGCCAGAACTAGAAGCTACCTCTTCTAACTCTAAGTCTATGATTCTTTCCACTGTGCCATCCTATCTATATTGTCTTATATTGGTCTTTAGTTCATGTTAAGTCTTGTCTCTCCAAGAGAATAAGGACTGTCATATTCTTTTGTATCACCTCCAGCACTTAGGGCATAGTGATCAGTAAATACTTTGTGGATTGAATTGAGTTGTGGCGGTGGCTTCTCGTATCCTGCTTTCTTACTTCTAGGAATACAGAGAACTTCAAGCTTGCCTTAAATTAGATGAATCAAATGGAAGGGAATGACTCACTCCATGTTTATTTATAGTGATATAGCACTTGTGAAAACATGTAGAGTGGGTGGTGTTGATCTTTATGGGAGTTTAGAAGTTAATGGTAAAAAAAAAATTTTTCAAATATTCTAACACAGTAATTGGAGGATGGGGGAAAGAAGAGGGAGCATGTTTGACTCCAGCTGTACCTGACTCACACCTCTGTACTGTTGATAAAAATAAAAACTGATTTCTCACCCACTCCCACCCCCACCCCTATGAAATGGAACTTTTATGCTTGAATGAAAAACATATACATACAGATCAGGTTTTATTTTACAGACACTTCTATGAGATTGGAAGGCTGCAGATATAAATTGAAAGAACACCAAACAAAAGTCTGCCCATTAATATTCAAATATTATTTTGTAGGAAAGTGGAAAGAAGCTGCTTTCTTTCCTCTCCCACCTACATGTAGCACAATGCCTTGCATAAAATAGTCCTACAGGAAGGATATTTTTATCCCCTGACACTCTCTTCACGGAAGACGACTTCTCCCACTTGTCCTGACTTTGTGAGTCAGGAGATATTGTGGACATACTGCTTATATACAGATCATTTTCCTACCTCCAGTGACCGTTTTTCCTTCAAGAGTCATTCAATTGACTTATGCCACCCTCACCCCTTTCTTATTTAATCTATCAACAATCAGCCATAATCCCTGTTTTCTCAGTAACCTTAATATCTTGCTCCTGGTCTTCCTCTTTACTGGCCATATCCCTCACCACCAACCAGGAAGGCAGGCAGGAAGACAGGCAGGAAGGAAAGAAGGAAGGAAGGAAGGAAGGAAGGAAGGAAGGAAGGAAGGAAGGAAGGAAGGAAGGAAGGAAGGAAGGAAGGAAATGTCACAGGGGGAAATAGGTGGGGGGGTCCTTAGGTATTCCTCTTTAAAGAAGAACTGATGGTATCTGAATACAGATTGAAGTATAATTTTTGTTAGTTCCTCTTTCTAAAGTTATTTTGTCTGTTTTCTTTCACAGCCTGACAACTTATATTGAATTGCTTGAGTTCTTAGGGAGGGTTGGGGAGGGAGGGAGGAAAAGAATTTGGAACACAAAGTTTTTTAAAAATCAATGTGAAAATTTGTTTTTACATGTAACTTGGGGAAAATTCTAAATAAATTTATTATTTTTAAAAATTAATTAAAAAAATTTAAATGGGAAATGTCCTGAGTAGAAAAAAAAAGAATTACACCCTGTTGCACACAATCCAAGTAGAATAAAATAGTCTTTTACTTGGGTGCTAGAGAAAGTGACCAAGGGGGAAGTCAAAGACTCAAAGACTCAAAGGACTTTAAACCTCAAACTTCAAAGACTCAAGGAGAGAAAATGGCTCAGAGACATGATTCTCTGAGACTCATTTCTCCTCAAGTAGAAAGGCGGCCAAAGCCTTTATAGAGGCCTAATGGTGGGGGACAGATGGGGTGACTACCTGACTATGGAAAGTTTCCTTTGGAAGTGGGGAAAGCTTTCTGAGAATCAGGAGAATTTTCTTTTGGAGTGATCATTCTGACCTCTGAAGTTATCTCTGTCTCCTAGCTCAGGTAGTAGCCAGGCCTAACTGACTTCTTTGCTATAGAATTTAATATTTCCCTACTTAGGTGCATCCATCCTGATAGTTAGTTGGCCCAACCCCCATGTCAGAAAGAATGAAGGAAGGAAGGACAGAAAACATTTATTATGCATCTACTCTATGCCATTTAATCCTCATAATAATCCTGAGAGATGGGTGCTATTATTAATCTCATTTTACAACTGAGAAAATTAAGGCATACTTGCCTAGGATTACATGGCTAGTAAATGTCTGAAGCCAAATTTGAACCCAAGTCATCCTGACTAGCTTCAGCACTCCATTGCCATCTAGCACCACTTAGGAATCCAGGTGGAGTCCTACCAGTTTTTGTTAATAACTCACTCTAACTACTTAACCACATAATACCTCAACCTTTTCAGCTTCAATGACCTCGTTCTCGACCCTATTTCAACCACACACCAACATGGTCATCTCATATTCAGTATGTTACATTAAATAACTTTACCATCTCTCTGAATTGTATGACTTCCATCTTCCAAAATTCCATTCTAACCCCAATTCTTACCCTACTATCTTTCCCACTCTTTTACTCACTAAACTTATTATTCCCTCTTACTATGACCTTCAATTCATTAATATATTTGTATTTTCCCATCCCATCTCCCTCCCTCTGGTTTCACTTGGATCCATATCCAGCCTTGACTCCGTGGTCAGCCACTTTAATATTCACTTAATACCATAGGGTCTCTGGCTTCTCTAAATTTTTTCTCTTCAATCAACAAGTGTTCAACAGAAAAGGCAATCTGTCTAAACTGCTGAGGGGGAATAATGTCTAAACTGCGGAGGGGAAATAATGTCCAACAAGAGTGAAAAGAAAGTTTGAGGTAGTTGTGTAGGGCCTTGAAAAATAAACAGTTTGGGGCAAATAGGTGGTGAATAAAACACTGGCCCTAGATTCAGGAGGACCTGAGTTCAAATCCAGCCTCAGACACTTGACATTTACTAGCTTTGTGACCCTGGGCAAATCACTTAACCCTCATTGCCCTGGCCAAAAGAAAAGGAAACAGTCTTATTTTAATCTACAAGCAATAGGAATCTGCTGAATCTAAATCTAGCATCTGCTTGATAAGCTACGTTGCTCCATTATGTAACCTTGAATAAATCTTTCCCGACACTTCCTCCCTCTGTCAAATGAAGTTATACTTGTAAAGATTTTCCCAGATTCCCATGCCAGAAGTCAGCTATCACAGTAACTTCCACTGTTGCTTGTGAGTTGATGGAACTTCAGCTTTGGAGGTCAAGAAAAGCTAAAAGTTAAAGATGAGTCATCTCCAACCAGTAGATTACAGCTGAAATGTATAATTTGATCCTAATAACAACAATTCGCACTATTTTAAAATTTTATTCTGAACCTAAACACAAAAAAAGAGCATTTCCATATACACAGAACACAAAGAAACTGTCTCTATTTCACACCAGTTGTTTTTTGTTAAGTCTATGCTAAATTCTGCTTGTTTCTTTTAAAACTTGCTTACTTGTCTGAGTTCTCTTCTATATACTTGTTTTGAAAAATGTTACAATGGGTCTTTCTTTGGAACAATATGGTAACAAATGCAGCTTCTATTGCTATAGAGATCTCAAGTTCACAGTGTACCTTCCTCCCAACAACTTTACGGTTTAGGTAGTAAAAGTAATATTATAGTGATATTTTGTGTTCTGGGGAAGAGCTTAAAATTTTACTCCTGGAAGATGTGACTCTTTAATGTAAAAATGAAGGGTACAAAAAGTGGAGTGTAAGAAATTCTCTCATTTATAAGTGTGTGTATATATATATATGTATATATATATATATATATATATATATCTCAAGGACACAGGTGTGCACAAACACACACACAGACACACATACATACACCTGTCATTCCTTACTTTGTCTCCTGATATCCTGACCCACATTTACATGACTATGAGAAAGACAGAATTAGAAGACAGGGTAAAGGAACTTGGCACGATCAGTGTTAGCACAGAGCAGTCTAAACTTAATAGCAGTATTGGAGGTAGGCTATGAGGAGAACTATTAGTTCATAAGATCATAGATTTAGAGTGCAAGGGACTTTAGATGTGACCTAGTCCAGCTCTTCATGTTACAGGTAATCAAGGTTGTTAATTAAGATGGCACTGATCAGTCTATTTCTTCCCCCGCCCAGGAGATGTAATCATAGAAAGAAAGGAGTAGATAACAGGGATGACAAGGTATTAATATCTTAAAGTATAAAGAAGAGTTTTCATTTTTTTAACCTCTTTTCAAAATATGACAGTCTCATTGATGGAACTAGGGGAAAGCTTGCCATTGACTGGACGAAAATCTGTGACATTAAGTGGCCTTTAAAAATCAGTATACAAGGGGCAGCTAAGTGGCACAGTGGATAGAACACCGGCCCTGTATTCAAGAGGACCTGAGTTCAAATCTGGCCTCAGACACTTAACACTTACTAGCTGTGTGACCCTGGGCAAGTCACTTAACCCCAATTGCCTCACCAAAAAAAAAAAAATCAGTATATAAAATCAAGATAGCTCTGGGGAGTGTGACCTTTGGCAGAACAGAAAAGAGCCATCTATGGAGGATGAACCCAAATTTTGCCTTTCCCCTTTTACTTGGAGCGGGGGGGGGGGGGGGGGTGGAACTGGGTCAGGGAAATTTCTGCAGCTCTCCTCTAACATCCATAGTGTCCTGCTACTACTTGTCCAAAAAGGAACACTATCCAAAAGTAAAGAGAAGAAGAAAAAGAGAATCAAGAAAGAAAAGAGAATCAAGCCAGAAAACAACTTTGAGGAGTGTGACCCCTCACAACTACTACAGTCAGCTATGAATTTAAGAGAGAATTAGACCTGGCAGTCTGGATTTCAGCTGTAGAGAAGAACAGGCCCAGGGAGTCCAACAGTAGGAATCCTTTAATTCATATCTTCTTAACTCCCTATCTTATTTCCCACAGTAACTATTCTTAACTTTTTGGGGGGGGGCGGGGCAATGAGGGTTAAGTGACTTGCTCAGGGTCACACAGCTGGTGTCAAGTGTCTGAGGCCAGATTTGAACTTAGGTCCTCCTGAATCCAGGACTGGTGCTTTATCCACTGCGCCATTGTGTAATTTAAGATTCTAAATGTGGATTCTAATCTGTTCCCCCAGTTTTGGGGGAAACTGACTAAAATCACTGATAAAACAAGTTTAGGTTTTTAAGGGTTTTTTGGAAAATAGAAAGAAAAAGATTGAGAACAGAATTCCAACAGCCTGGCATTCCTATCTTTCCTCAAATTTCCTGTGAAGTCCTCTGCCTCCACCACCACCAAGTCAGGAACCCAGAAAGCACAAGAGCTCTCTGCGTAGGCTCCCTCTCCTCCTTCCTGTCTCCTCCCAGAAAATAGGAGGCTCCTCAAGTTGATTGGCTGGTAGCCTTGATAGACAGCACCCATGAGCAAACGTCATTTCCTGACACCAAGGAAAAGCCACAATGCCTCTGAGGCATTTTCCTCATGGCGGAGCTTTCCCACAGCAAGTCTCCAGTAGGTGGCATCATTCCAATCATTACACCATCAAGCTCTTAATCATTTAGTGGCATGCAGGGATACAGGACAATTATAATCCAAAGCTGCAAAGGGAAGAATCAGCTCACATTCACTATATCTAGGAAACAACACTTACAAGTAAATAGGAAGTACACTTAAGATATTTAACATGAACTCCAACAGGATGAAAGCTTTATCGTTGCTATCCTCTTAAGGCAGAATGGACATTCATTCTATACAGTAGAAAGCTTTGGAAGCAGTCTTTGACTTGTCAAGTTAATGTGGCCACAGTGATGATGGACAGTCCTGGTGTTTGGCCTCTCTTATATGGCTCCCTGGGGGTCTGAACAATCTAATCAAATGTCTAAAAAGGATGCTTTAAAAACATGTTTTTCCTTGAGTGATCTCAGGGAGAGCAATTGGCCATGTTTTTCTGAGACTATGTAAGTTAGAAGAGAGTTTTGCAATCATCTTGAAAAAGATTATTGATAAAAAGATCTATCCTTAGATTCAGCTGAATGTAAAGTGTAGAACAAGGTCTTCCTCATTGGGAGAGAAACATTTCAATACTGATGAAATCATAGGTCTAGCTTCTATACCCCTAAAAGAATGATACCTCATTTCTCTTCTACCTTATGTTGCTAAATAGTTTTATCCCTCCTCCATTTCCTCTCAAGTAGCCCCATCTTTACTCTCATATAAAATGGCTTCCATTTTCACCTATAACAAGGTTCCAAGAGGGAAGGGAAGGGAAGAAATAATTATTTATATAGGGCCTATTATGTGCCAGGCATTGTGTTGTGTTTTACAAATTTTATTTCATTTGAACCACACAACAACCCTGAGAGGTAAGTTCTATTATTGTCTTTATTTTACAGTTGAGGAAACTGAAGCAGACAAAGGTTGAAATGATTTGCCTAGGGTGCCCAGTTAATAAGTGTCTGAGGCCAAATTTGAACTCAGGTCTTTCTAACTCCAGGCCCAGTACTCTATCCACTGGACCACCCAGCTGCCTCCAACTTGGATCCAAAACTAATGGTTGGTGTCTAGACATATTTGCACATTCTGAAAGGTAGGGATTTAGGAGAAAGTATTTTAAGAAGGTGAATTAGTAGCTTTACAGAAGGGCCCAGCTTTTTGGTTTTGCTTTATTTCACTGACATGACAGACCCAGCCAAAATATGGTTCCTGCATATTCTAATGGAGGAGACAACAAACAAAAAATTACACTTACTAGATATATAAAACACATAAATGCAAAGTAGGTAATCTTAGAAGGAAGGTGTTACTAGGGGAGGGAACACTGGAAAAGGCCTCCTGCAGAAGGTACTACTTGAGTCCTTTAGGAAACCAGGAAAGACAAGAGACAGAGGTGAGGAAGAAGAGCACCCCAGGCAGGGGAGACAGCCAACAAAGAAACACAGTCAGGAGATGGATGATCTTGTGCTAGGAACTGACAGAAGGAAATCCGATTTTCCCTAGTCCAACCTAGGGGTATGTGAGGGCTTTTCCTTCCCTCTTAAAAGAGCTCATTTAGCTTCTAGAATGCGAGCTAAAAAGAAAAGAGAGATAAGCAGAGCTAGCAGAGCTAGCAGAGCTAGCTCCTAATCTCAGGCAAAACTTTAGCGGAGACTCAGGGTGACATGGGTAAGAAGAGCCAGGCAAAGGGAGAGAATCAGAAATGTCCCATTTAGTGAGGAGCACTCAGGGCAAAACAAGGCAAGTGGAGCTGTAGAATAACATCACCCGAAAGCATCAGTGACCCCGAAGCATCAGAGAGGTGAGCATCCCCTCCCCGTGCATGGGCCGGCTATACCTGCTCCTTGCCTGTGCCATGGGATCCCACTGATGCCTTATCTCTGTGTGTAGGAACTTTGTTACAACATCTCTTACTATGCAAATGCATTAAATCCCTTTACTTTGTTCTAGTTGCATTCTCGGTCGATCAACAAAAATAAACATACCAGTGGGAATTTATGAGCTCTGGTTCTGGTTATGTTGTCTAGATCTTGTACCTTGAACCTAGAGTCGCTTTTCAGGGGGACAAAGGGAAAAGGGAAAGGACTTTACAACAGACCCAGTTGCTACAAATTTGAGTTGCATTCTCTAAGATTTTCACTGACCGACCTCCTCTCAATTAAATTCGAAGGCTCTCCTTCTTTCTCTGTGAAAGTATGTATGCATTAAAATAGATGGTAAATTTAGGTAGAGCCCCCCAATCCTCACCCAAAAAGGAAGTCAAGAGACTCCAGATCTGGGTGTGAAAATGTAAATGTCATGTCTAGTATTTTTAAAGACTGTCTGCTTAAATCTGTCCTCTTCCACATTCATTGAAATCATTCTAGTTCAGACATTTATTATGTATTGCCTCTTACCACGACTACTGCTTCCCTACTGGTTTTCCTGCCTCATCTTTGCATTCAGTAACCCCCACTTGACATCATTGCCACAATAATTGCCCTGACAGATCTGTTCCCCTGTTTGAAACAAAAACAATAGTGCAGGAAGAAATAGTAAAATTCCACGTAAGATAACTTCAGAATATATAAAATATTTAAGTCTGCCTGCTAAGACACATGCAGAAATTATATGACAACTTTAAAACAAGTCTTCACAGAAATAGACAAACTTAAACCCTTGCAAAAATATCAATTACTCATGGGTATACTAAGTTAATATAATAAAAATGAGAATTAACTAAATGGATTTATTTACTCAGTGCTATCATTTTGGGGGGTCAAACTACCAAAGAATTATTTTATAGAGCTAGAAAAAATAATAGCAAAATCCAGCTGGAGCAGAAGTATCAAGCTCCCCCTGGAGCATGTAGCCTACAAAATGCACTACTGCAGATGAACCAGATTAAAATGTAATTGGGAAATAATTAACAAAATTATTATTAATAATAATAGTTTATAGCATAATGTTAATTTGTGGTTTTTTAAATGAATGTGGCCCACAGAAGTCTATTTTTATTTGAATTTGACACCATTCATCTAGAGGAATAACAAAGTCAAGAATCTCAAAGGAAATAATGAAAAAAAGTGGAAAGGAAGGCAGCCTAGCAGTACTAGATCTCAAATGATACTGCAAACCAGTAATCATCAAAACAATTTAGTACTGAGTAGTAAAGAGGTTGATAAGTGGAAGAGGTAAGCAACATTCAAAAACAACAACAACAACAACATTGTAGCCTGACTTTTAAACCTAAAAAAACTTGAGTTACTGGGGTTAGGAATCCATTATTTGATAAAAACTGCTGGGAAAACTGGAAATTAGTCTGGAAGAACCTAGATATAAACCAACATTTGTTGTTCTTGTTCAGTCATGTCTGATTCTTTGTGACCCCGTTTGGGGTTTTCTTGGCAAAGATACAAGAGTTATTTGCCATTTCCTTATCCAGCTCATTTTACAAATGAGGAAACTGAAGGAAACAGAGTTAAGTGACTCGCCCAAGGTCGCCAAGCTAGTAAGTGTCTCAAGAAGTGAGTTTTACTTGCTCCAGGCTGAAGAGCATTTTGGAATTATGCCCATAAAGTTAATAAACTGTGCATACCCTTTGACTCAGTAATACCACTACTGACCTATGAAGGCAGATGAAGGAAAAAAGAAAATGAGCCCCATGTAGAAAAATATTTATAGCTACTCCTTTTGTGGTGGGAAAGACATGGAAATAAAGGGAGTGCCCATCAACTGGGGGATGGCTGAACTAATGTTATATGAACATAGTGGAATACTATTGTGCTAAAAGAAATGATAAAGAGTATGGTTTCAGAGAAACCTGACAAAACCGATGTCAACTAATTGCAGAGTGAAGTGAATCCAATCAGAAGAACAATTTATACAATGACAACATTGTAAAGACAAACAATTTTGAAGGCCTAAGAATTCTGAACAACAAAATTACCAACCAGGATTCCAAAGGACCAATGATGAAGGCTGTCACTCTTCTCCTAACAAAGAGGAGATCTACTCAGGGTACTTAATAGGACAGATTATTTTGGACATGTCCAATGCTGGAATTTGCTTCATTTGACTTTCCATTTGATAGAAGGGTTTTTTTGTTTTTGATTTTGGTTTTCTTTTTTAATGGTGGGGAGGGAGAGAAAAAATATTTTTTAATTGAAATAAATTTAAGAGGATGTCCCTCAAAGAGAATATATGAAAAAACACTTCCCTCCACTCCTTTTCAGAGACAGGAAGACAACTTTGTGAAACATTGCCACTGAAACTTAAAAGCACACCAAGATTTTCAGGACCCCTTGTGTATGGGGGTGAGGGGGAGTGTTTATGTGTTACATAAATAAATTCATCTTTTTATACCTGCATAGTGTTTGGTAAATGCTTAATTAAGACTGACATTGATTTCTGGAAGAAGAGCCAATAGAGGGATAAAATCATTCCATCAATGGCTATCAAATGTCATTCCATGAAAGAGTGCGTCTATGCAGGGATATAGTGGAGGCTTTCATATTTTGATCCACTGTGCCCCGAATATAGTACATGACTTTAAAACTTTTTGTTCAAGTCTTTTTATACTAAGTGACTAATGTGAAAATGTTTTTCATGATTGCATATGTCTAACCTATATCGGATTGCTTAACGTCTCGGGGAGTGAGAAGGGGAGGGATAGATTTTGGAACTCAAAACTGAAAAAAAAAAAAGTTTAAAAATTTCTTTAACACGTAATTGAGGGAAAATATTTTTAAAGGTCTATTATTTTGGGGGGCAGCTAGGTGTCGCAGTGGATAGAGCACCGGCCCTGGAGTCAGGAGGATCCGAGTTCAAATATGGCCTCAGACACTTGACACTTACTAGCTGTGTGACCCTGGGCAAGTCACTTAACCCCAATTGCCCCGCCAAAAAAAAAAAAAAAACTCTATTTGTTGGATTGAAAGGGAAGACGAGACATATTTCCTCTCCCCTCCTCTCCCCCACCCTTCCCTCCTCTCCTCTCCCACTCTAACTCCCAGTTCTCTACTTTTAATTAATTTCAGCCCACCGGACCTGGCCAGAATGGCTGGAGTCAAGAGCTTTTGCCCTTCTATCCCTATCGCTAGTAAAGTGTGAAGCATGGGAGCGATCTACCCATTCCCAGGTCCTGGAGGTTTGGGTTTAAAATCCCTCGCTCTTTGTAAGGGAGTGAAGATTTCAGCAGAAGCAACGCGACCTCCTCTCCCGCAGGGGACGCTCGTCGGGGCTTGGTTACCAGGGATTACCACCTCAATGCCCGCCTTCTCCGCCTGCCCCGGAAGTACTCTGCTGCGTATGAAGTAATCTGATGCGTATTTCCTGTTTCCGACGTGCTCCCACGTGTGAGCCAAGAAAGAAGAGTCGGTGGAAGCTGCGACCGGAAAAAGACAGCTGCGGCGGAGAAGAACGAGGGCAGCCGGCAAAATGTCTCATCTACCGATGAAGTTGCTGCGCAAGAAGATAGAGAAGCGTAATGAGAAGTTGCGTCAGAGGAACCAGCGGCTGAAGGAGAAAGGTAGGGTTTGGCGAGCGAGGGGCCCGGTCTCCGGGCCGCTACGGTGGCCGACCAGGCTTGGGGCGGGCCGCCTGACGCGCAGCGGGCGCCCTGAGGAGGCCTCCGGTGGCCGGAAAGACCCAGGGCCTCCCTTCTTAAGCCGTCCCCAAACTGGTGGCAGAGACCGTCCAAGCTCTGGGGGCGCGCCGGGGGCTTCCAGGCTGGGCTTCACGGGATGACCTGGCATCCGCCTCGGTCAGAGGCGAGGCCCCCCACACCGGGGACCCTCCGCAGTGACCCTTTGCACGAGTCCCTTCTTACAACTTCCAGCACCAGAGCCTCATCCAGGACCGGTGTGAACTTCCCCGGGACAGAACAGCCACCTTCTCAATCTGTCTGCAAGCATTCATTAAGCGCCTTCTATGGGCTAGGCACTAGGCTAAGCACTGAGGAAACGAAATAACGGGGGCGGCGGGGGGCGTCTTGCTCTCATGGTCTTAACTGTGAACACAAGAAGCTTGTGTCTTTGCGGGCATTCCTGTGATTGAAGTTATTTTTGATCCTGGACCAAAATCCACCTAGAATCTTATTTGTAACTGACCAGATAATCTGTGCTTGGATCCTGTTACGTTTCACTTCTATATTGTTAGTGTATTCCAGAGTCCAGCTAAAATGTTGGCCTTCCCAAGGCCAGTCCATCCACTTTGACGTCTCCTTTCTCAGATTTGTCTCTTCCCCTATGGTGTCTTGTTTTCTCGGCTTGTTTTGTGTGTTTTTATCTTGTTCCCTAAAACGGGGTGTTTGACTGTTTGTTTTTTCTTGGACCTCTTAGGTAATCTAGTGAAGCCTTTTTGGAATGTTTATAAATATTTAAAATTATAAGAGAAACTAATTACATTGAAATAAACATGTCGGGGCAGCTAGGTGACACAGTGGATAAAGCACTGGCCCTGGATTCAGGAGGACCTGAGTTCAAATCTGGCCTCAGACACTTGACACTTACTAGTTGTGTGACCCTGGGCAAGTCACTTAACCCTCATTGCCCAGCCAAAAAAAAAAAAAAAAGGAAATAAACATGTGTTTATTATCCAAGTGCACAGACCCTCCTGAAATGTATTTGGGATCCCTTGGGTCTGTAACCCCAAAGTTAAGGACCCTTGCCATAAGATGATGGATGTATGTTCCTCAAATATAGGCACTTAAACTTTTTATAAAATGTTTATGCCTCCTTCAACTTCTACATGTATCCTACCTCCTCAGTACTTAATAGTGTTGGATACGTGTAGTAAGATACAGCGACAATACTTACTATTTTCATAGAGAATCTAACCTTATTTAGCATATTGTTAGAGGCAATATAAGTGTGGTTTAATAGAAGCTCTGAAATAAAAATCAAGAAATAGGTGTTCTCATCTCAGTGCTGCTACTAAATAGCTTCCTAAGATGACCAAATGAGTTTTATTGGGTTTTGTTGCCAATTCTTCCCAACTTATATGTCTTCCTTTCCCCATCCCTTTCATCCCACATACCACTACCAAGTTATGCTTAATAATGCACAGTTACAGTTATTAATAGTTATTTCAAATTTTTGCCCAAAAATCTTCGGTGGATCCCTATTGCCTATTAAATAAAATCTATACCTCTTACCCTAGCCTTAACAGCTTCCACAATCTAGTTCTAACCTACCTTTCCAACCCCTCTCTCACTGCTTCCCTATAAACACTCTACATATCCTAGGGGGGGCTACTCATGGTTCCTTCCTCAAACATGATTTTTACTAGCTTCTGTATTTATTCTCATGCTCTTCTTTTCACTTAGAATACCCTCTCCACTTTCTCAACCTGTCAAAATCCTATTTATCTTCCAAGACCCAATGAAACCTGTGCATATACTGTAAGCTCAAAGTGATTATTGGTACTTCACATATGGTACTTATGTAGTTGTTATATAGCTTAACCTTCTGCAGGATCCTTGAATTTATTATCATGTCAGCACCTAGCAAATTGTTTTGTAGGAGCTCAGTAAATATTGGTTGTGTAAATGAATCAGTGAATTTCTGCATCACTTACATCACAAAGTATCACAGCAAGCATATCCCTATTCTCCCCATTTTTGGTTGTAATAAGTATGGAAAAGCTACTTGGAATATCAGCTTTTGCCCTCTTCCATAGCTGTGCCTGACTTCTGACAGCAAAGTTAGACAAGAGTGACCAGACTTATGCCTTGAACATAATATGTGTTTAGTAAATGTTAATTGATAGATGTCCTGGGAAAAAGTGTGGGGTTCCCAGAAATAATGTATAGACTGCTTTGGCTGCTTTTCTTACTGCAAAAGAATCCTTATGTTAAAAGAATTCATAGATACAGAATTTAAAGGGACCTTAGAGATATTCTAGTTCCGTTCTTTCATTTTACAGATGGGGAATCTGAGGCACAGAAAAGTTAAATAATTTTCACAGGGGTCTACAGGAAGTAAGTTTAAGAGGTAGAATATAGTATACAGATTGTGATTTGAATTACTTAAAGGTAATAATTGTTTTGGTTTCTTATTTGGATGATGAAGAGCATATACAAATAATTAGGTTTATACTAATGATAAATATTAGCTAAATGAGAGGTATCAGCAGTTGATGATGTTATGGGAAAATTTGGGACACTTAAGGTCTTGTGTTGGACTTGTAGAAATGTCCTGTGACTTTAGGAGGATCAGAATATAATTTGATTAGTGAACAGCCACATTCAACATATCAGTCAAATATTATTTTGTTATTGTTCAGTTGTTTCAGTCCTGTCTTGACTCTTTGGGATCCCATTTGTGGTTTTCATGGCAAAGATACTGGAGTGATTTGTCATTTCCTTCTCTTACTTATTTTACAGATGAGGGAAGGGAGGCAAACAGGGTTAAGAGACTTACCCAGGATCACAATTAGTCTGAGGCTGGATTTGAACTCAGGTTTTCCTGACTCCAGGCCCATTGCTCTATCCACTATACCACCTAATTGCACTTAATATTTATTGAGCCCCTACAATATCTATTCTTTTACCTCTTAATTAACATAATTAATGTTCTTTTAGAATGTCAGTGGTAAGTACATGTTTTAGTTTTTTATGATAACTACTGAAACACTGTATAAATAAGTTCTTACTAAAATGCCACTTGGATATATGTCTGGTGGCAGAATGAATGAGAGCTCTATTTCTCTGTTCCTTATCTGAAGGAAAGAAATTTCTCCATGCTCTCAGATTATTGAACCACACAAAATATCATTTTGATAAAAATGGGTTAGAGTTGTGTGAATACCACATAAATTACAAGTGGAAAAAAAAAGTGGTGTTATTTTGGATAACAATCGTAGGTTAATTATTTAGAAATTAAATGACTTAAAGTATGAATTTGCAGAATTTTATAGTCATGCGACTTTGTTTTTTTGACAGAGGCCTTAAGGACCAATATACCAGAAGCCCAAGATGAGCATGTGTCAGAAGAAACAGTAGAAGAAATAAAAGTGGAAAAATCTCCAAAGAAATCTACAGTATTAGCAGCCAGTGAAGAATCAACTGCACAGCTCCCCAATTCTGAATTAAAAAAGAAAAAGAAGAAGAAGAAGAGGAAAATAACAGCTGATGCAGGACCTGGTATGTTCCCTCTTTTTTTTCCTGGATTCTTTAGAGAACACCTTAATTTTCTTTTTGTCATTGGAACAATTCCTTTGCCCAAATGACTAAAACCTTATAGGTTTACTGGGGAGGACAGTGCATTCCCCTGCACAGCAGAGGTCCAGAAGTTTCTGAGGTCTTTAGTGCTAAGTCACTCCATCCATCTTGCCTCCACCCCTATACCCACCCTTGTCTTCACAGAAATACCTTGTCAGGACCACCTGCTATATTCCCCCTCTCCTGAAGAGATCATCTAGGTAGTTTAGTGGGTGAGGGTCTCTAAACTATATATTGGCCATTGACAAGCTGTTTGCTTTTGTATAATTGTGTTAATCCAAGTAGACTTAATAAACTTGAAGAATAACTCACAATAAAAAGAGGGTCATATATGAATTCTAGAAATAAGCTTTTATTTTTATTTTATTTTTTTAGAAATAAACTTTTCTTTAACCCTGATGAGACTATTTTTCTATCAAACTAAATGTCAGAAAAAATGTCCTGTGAGAGTGAAGCCTTCCCAAACTCTCTCATGAGCACAGCAGTCCACAATGATCTCTTCCCCCACTAAACTTCAGTAACATTTATTGTCTTTGCCACACATTTGGCATTTAATGTCAGGTTTTATTATTCCAATTTTCATCTGTTTGTTTCCCCTAGCCAATTATAAATTCATTGAAGGCAGGGAACATGCCTTGTTGCTTATCTTTATTCCTTGAATTATGCTGTGTGTTGAATGATTACTCCTATTGTGTACCAAGATACTGTTTTCAAACATGCATGGGTGGTGGCCTTTGAGGCTGGATGGTTATGTATGAAGTGACTTTGGGCGGGCCATCCCATTTGTCTCAGGCTCAGTTTCTCATCTGTAAAATAAGGGAGTTAGATTTGATAGTCTCTTAGATCTGTACCAGCATTATGAGTTTAGGGTTAGAATTAACATGGTTGGAGTGACATAGCAAGCAACAAGGTCTCTGACTAAACATTAGAGGTGATTGGAGCTGTGGTGGGCAAGGAAATTCTTTCCAGGAAGTCTGTTGTAAGGTCCCTTGTACTTCTAACTTCAAAAGAATTATGGTAGCATTGTCAACACTAAAGATACTTTTAAAACAAGAGAGCTTAACTCCAACCATACACACATTAAGCCAGTTTCTTGAGTTCTTTTATTTATCCCCAGACTGAGATACAAAATTTAACATTAGCTATAGCACGTACTCCCGAACCAGGAAACCTTGAGGCATGGGCCCAGTGTTTAACTAAACCTGTCACCTGAGGACTAAGCTGAGTTTGGAAAGACTCATCACCAAAAGATGATTACCCTTTCTTTTAGCCACAGCAGCTCAAGAAACCATCTGCTAAGACATAGAATAGTTGGGTTTGACATCAATGGACATAAACAGCTCCATAGAACTTAAAACAAACCTTCAAGGTTGTCTAGTACAACTCCATACTTCTGGATCTGAGAAAATCATGCAGTACATGAAGATTTTTTCAAAAAGTGACGGACACAATGAGCATTACAAGTATTCAAAGAAAAGAGATGACTAGGCAGGAGTGGTCTGTGAAGGGATATTGAATTGGGATCTGTTTGATCTGACTCTTAAATTGGGGTTGACAGGCAGCCTGAGCAAAACTTCAGGGAGCTGAAGTTTGGCCTGAGCCTTGGAAGCAAAGTAGGAATTTTTCCCTCTTTCTCCCAAAGAACAATGGTTCTATTTAGAAAAATAAACTAAACTTGATCAAAATTCCTTTGGGTTTTTTTTTTTATATTTTTTTTTGCCAGTTTGCATGAGTAGTTTTATCTCAGAAATGCAAAGGAAGTGGAAAAAGGAGCAATCTGTTCTTGTTTTCTGAATACACAGACACTTAAAAGATTATTCCTAAGAAACTCACCTAGGTAGTCGTATTGTTCAAGGCAGATTACGATTTCTAAGATTATTTTTTCCCTAATGAATAAAACCTATTATTTGTGGTATGTTGAAAAAGAAATTGCTGAAATAAACACAAATTCAAATGAGAAAGGAATAGGATCGGGCCTTCCAGTTTTAGTATAAACTGTGACTCTTTTTTTTTTTTTCTGACATTGCAGTGAATATAGCAAAGGTTTGTGTTCAGCATGTATTTTCAGGTGCTGAACCATTGGACTGAGAGTTTAGTCTTCTTGTTGAAGTTTGAGGGCTGTTCTTGGGAAAATGACAGACCAAGCAAAGAAAAATGCAGATGAGCTCACCTTTCCCTGGCCTTGAGATGGTTTTGTTGGCTCAGCTTATGGCCAAAATGACAAACTCAGTGCATAAACAGGGAGGTGAAGTGGGAAGAGCCCTGAGCTCTGAGACTGGACCCTTGGGTTCTTATCCCCACTGCATTACTTTTCGGATCTCAAGCAGATTATTCTCTGAGTTTCCTATTTCCTCACCTTTAAAATGAAGAGGTTAAGATGTGTAAGGATCCCATTGAGCTTCAATTTCATTTGTTTATAAACCAGTCTGCATACATTGGTTAAAATCAGAAGTTGGAGATACAACCAGATACAGAGCTTGAGGCCAGATAGATAGTAAGGGGAACATAAAAATTACATAGCAGTTTTTGTACTTGATCTCCCTCAAGGGGTTCTTTTTTTGGAAGGTTTTTAATATACTTCTCATTTGCATTTTTTGTCTATATAAAAAGATTTACCATCTCTTTTTCACTGGATGGTGGATTTTTCCTCTCATTTTGCAAAAAAGAGTACAGAAAGTTTCAGATTTCATTTGTATAGAAGGCAAAGTCTGAGTTTATAATGAACATGGAAAAGCAAATGCAACATATTTTTAACGTACTATTATACTAACAAAATTCAGCATTACATGGAGGACTTGAAACCATGCATAATTGATGTCCTCAGCTTGCTTTGGGTTTTTTGATAATGTGTGTAGAAGCAAAATAAATTTTAAAGCAAATCCAATTAGGACTTTTCAGTTGATTGTATTACATAAATGAATACATAAGAATAATTTTCTATATACTGAGCAAGATATCAAGGTACTTGATGCCTGGTACATAGTACGTGTTGAACAGATCTTTGATTGATTAACTCAGGATAGTGAAAATAACTTTATTCTCCTTAGCATCTTTCTCAGTACTTAGAAAGCATTTACTGTAGAAAGCATTTAATAAATTTTAGTTTAGTGGAATGGAGATGAGGAATGTTGTGGGGCAAAAACAGAAAAATCTGGCAACTGATGTGGCATGTGGGGTCAAGAAGACCCTGGATAATTCCAAAAGTACAAACTTGGGAGATTGGAAGGGTGGTGGTGCTTTCACCAATCATAAAGAAGTTTTGAAAACAAGAGTTTGTGGAGTACAGGGAGGGAGATGATGAGTTCAGCTTAGGACATGTTGAGTTTGAGATATCTCTGGGATATCCAATTTGAAAAGTCCAGTAGATAACTGGTGATGAGCAAGACTGAAGCTTAAGGGAATGAAGGGATCTATTGCTGGGGGATAAGATGTAAACTCAGATGTAAGACAGTTAAATATAAAAATACATGACAAACAGACTGAGAATTCAAAGGGGGGGGGGGTGGAAGTCTATGTAGAACAGTCAGGGAAAACTTCATGGAGGAGATGAGATTTGAATCAGACCTTCAAGCATCGGTGGGATTTCAAAACTGTTTCCAATAAAGTGACCTTATAAAGCACTCTGATTGAAACTTGATATAAGGAGTGATTCAGAGAATTGAAATTTTTAACAAATTCAGATTCGGTTTTTGAAAACAATTTCTTGTGTTTGTTACATGTTTTCTTCCTGTGGGCCCTAAGGGAGTATTTCATTAGTTTTGTCCATTTTGAGAAATTTTCTGACTGGAGTTGGGGTACGGTGATGTTTTTCTTTAACCAGAAAACAAAAAAGCAAAAACTGAAGACAGAGAGGGATCTGATGATGATGGTGAGGAAGATCCCAAAATAAAAGAAAATGCTATAGAGGATCAGAAAGAGGATGCTGAAATGCCCAGCCTTCCTCATGGACTAACAGGTAATTTTCAGTATGCTTTCCAAATGTAAACCTCTTCTCTTTCTCCTTTCCACCTTCTATCTCTTTCTTTAACATGAGCTATTTTGATATATCTAATTGGAGCCAGGTTGGTGGTATAGTGAATGGAGGGGCTAGACTTGGAGTCAAGAAGACCCAAGTTCAAATCCTGATTGAAGCACTTAACCCGTCCTAGCTCTACTTCCCTCATCTGTAAAATGGAATGGAACCTAGCTCACATCAAATGAGATAATATATGTAAAGCACCTTTAGCTGTTATTTTTACATTCTAAGGACCTCTAAATTCTTGTGTTTTTTCCTTCTAACTTTTCTTGCTTGTTATATAATGTTAGATGAGTGTCCCTCTTTTTCTGCTTCTGACTTCTTAAACATCCAAAATCCCTTCAATATGATCAGTCCAAACACTTCTTTTCATTTTTTAAATTTGCAAAAATTTTTTGCCAAGCATTTATTTTTTTTTCTCTCCCCTCCCTCTGGAAAAAGAAAAAAGAAAAACAAAACCCTTGTAACAAATATGCACAGTCAAGCAAAATAAATTACTATAGTGGCCTTGTACTAAAAATGCATCCCATTCTGCATATACAGGTCATCACCTGGAGGTGGGTAGCATCCTTCATAATTTGTCCTCTGGAATCATAATTGATCACTGCTTTGATCAGAGTTCTTATAGCTTTCAAAATTGTTGGGTTTTGCAATGTTATTTTTACAGTTGTTTACAAAGTATTATTTTCCTGGTTCTGTTCTATACATAGATGTCATCCCATATTAACTGTAAGGCCTTCATCATTTCTTACAACTTAGTAGTATTCCATACATTTGTATAACAGTTTCTTCAGCCATTCTGCATTGATGGGTATCCTCTTATTTCCAGTTTTTTGCCACTACAGAAAAGAGATGGTACACATATTTTTATACATTTGGCACTTTTCCTCTTTGGAAAAGTTTGAGGTCTGACTGAACCAAAGGGGATGCACAATTCCAAACTGCTTTCTAGAATATCTGTACCAATTCACACCTCCCCTAAAAAGTACATCAATGTGCCTCTTTGCCCACCTTTCCTCCAGCATTTGTCTTTTTCCGTTTTTGTCCACTTTGTCACTCTGGAACCTCAGATTCATGAGTATTTTTCAAAATCCCTTTTATTTTCCTGTCAAATTCCGCTTCCTCCGTTCCTTCACACTGGTGCCCTCTGATCTGAATGACAGGACCATGTAGTAAAAAAATGACTAGATAAGGAGTCAGAAGACCTGGGCATACCAATACATATTGATTATGTGACCAGTGAAAGCTCCTCTGACATCTCAACTTCTCTTTTCTCATGAGCAAAATGGAAATGTAAGGAAAGAGTTTAGCTTTAGTCACCATTTTTTCATCTTGATAACATGACCTCTTTTGATTTCTGAACTCCTAACTTCACAACTATTTATGGTTAGAAGTAAAGAAACATGTCTCTTTCTAGCTGCCATCATGCAGAAACATCAAATCATGACTTTATTTTCAAAGGTTAAAGGTTAGGCTAGTTGCCTAGTTTAATAAAATTAAAATCATCATGAAGCATTTAGTTAAATGGTAATGTTAATTTAAAAAAATAAAGTTTGCTAATGGTCACCTGTTTCTGTCTAGGTTCCTTTGAGGATACTTCATTCACTTCACTTACTAATATGGTCAACGAAAACACTCTGAAAGCAATAGCAGAAATGGGCTTTACTAACATGACTGAGATTCAGCATAAAAGTATCAGACCACTTCTAGAAGGCAGGTAAAGTGACTGTTGGTATGTAGTATGAGGAGATACAGTGGGGATAGGCCAGGCATCAGGAAGACCAGAGTACAAATTTGACCGATGCTTACTAGCTATGTGGTCATGTCACTTTTCTTCTGTCTGCCTCACTTTCCTCATCCTGTAATATGGGAATAATAACACCTACCTCCCAGGACGGTTGTGAGGATAAAAATGAGATAGTAGTTGTAAAATGCTTTGCAAATCAGTGTTATATAAGTGCTAACTATTTTTATTATTACCACTAGGGCAATGTGGTATCTTCATTTGCTGCAAGCTGATTTAAAGTATCTGTTTCTCTTGATAAATAGTTACATGGTATTTTAATTTGTTTTTATGTAAAGCAACAAAAAATATTGAGAATTAACCAGTTACAATTACTTAGGGGGAAAAAAGTAATAAATGTGTTACCTTGTGGATGATACATTTTTAGTTTGGTTTGGTGTTTTCCTATAATAAGACATTTTTTTCAATCTAGAATTATAAGTACAATAGTCTAAATATGTTCTTTTTGTTTTTAAAATAATAGGGATATTCTAGCAGCTGCAAAAACAGGCAGTGGCAAAACCCTAGCATTCCTCATCCCTTCGATAGAACTCATTGTTAAGTTAAAGTTCATGCCAAGGAATGGTAAGCCCTCAGTTTCTCATTTATGTCTTTAAAAATATAACTTATTTTGACTCTTGTGGTTTAGGACTGTTTGATTTTGTCATAATTTCTAAGAGGGGGTTGAGTTTTTCTTTTTTGGTTTGTTTGGTTTTTTTTTTAGGAACAGGGGTCCTTATTCTCTCACCTACTCGGGAACTGGCTATGCAGACTTTTGGTGTGCTTAAGGAACTAATGTCTCACCATGTGCATACCTATGGTTTGATCATGGGAGGCAGTAACAGATCTGCAGAGGCACAGAAACTTGCAAATGGAATCAACATTATTGTGGCAACACCTGGCCGACTTCTGGACCACATGCAGGTAAATGTCATGCAGCTTTGTCCTTTTTTTCCCCTTATTCCGAAAAATAAATATGTGGGGTAACCCACTTCTTTCTGTTTCTCCTTTATTTTATAGAACACCCCAGGATTTATGTATAAAAACCTGCAGTGTCTTGTTATCGATGAGGCTGACCGAATTCTTGAGGTTGGGTTTGAGGAAGAAATGAAGCAGATCATCAAACTACTGCCAAGTGAGTCAGATCTGCATATCGCTTAGACATACACATTGTGTTTCAGGCTGTGTGCTGCAATTTGGTGGTAGCAAATGATGCTACCATTAAGGAAATCTTGTGGTAATGATAATGAAATTATGGGGGAGAAGAGAGGTTCCCCCCTGCTTCTATTTGCTGGTCTTCATCAAAACATTAAGCCACTTAGATGTGATACATAGAAGATGCTGTATAAAGCTATTTCACAGACATCCAGAAGGTTGTTAAAAAGCAGACTATCATCCCTTCCCCCATCCAAGTTATCTCCACCTATACGTAGTGCTTTGCATGTATTCAGTTTATAAAATAGACAGTTAATGTCTGTTTCTTTCCCAAAACAAAGACAAAAATGCCAGTAAAACTCTGGGCTTGTTATTCCTTTTATAAAGGTACCAATCCCATTTATGAATTTAAAGTGTTTCATTTTGAAGTGGAAATTTATTTTGCCAATTTGACATTCACAGTTAAATTGTAGATTCATGAATCAAGTTTATTAACCATTTCTAAAATACAGCAATTGCCTAAACAGTCATGATTAGGGGCAGCTAGGTGGCACAATGGATAGAGCACCACCCTGGAGTCAGGAGGACCTTGAGCCAGGAGGACCTCAGGAACCTCAGATGCTTACTAGCTATGTAACCCTGGGCAAGTCACTTAACTCCTTTTGCCACCCCCCAAAAAAGAAAAAGTAGTGTTTACCGATTTTAATAAATTACTTTGACTGACATTATGGTTATTTTGGATAATAGATTTTAGAACTAAAAGGGACCTCATAGGCCAACTAATCCAGCCTTTCATTCTATACATGAGAAAATAGAGAACTTAAGTGACTTGTCAGTAGCAGAAAGGGAATTCAAAGCCAGATCCTCTGACTCCAAATCTAGGGCCTTTTGCACCATACCCCACTGCCACTCAGTTAAGGTTACCTTTGTTTGGGAGAAATGAAATGTAAAGTGATCTTGTCCTAAGGTCAAATCCTTTCAACTCAGTTGTGCTGAACTGTGTGCTGTCTGCTTATTTGAGACTCATACATTGAAAGACATTACATGCCATGCAGCAACTTTTTGTTTGAATCCTGCTTTTTGCATGTGTAGAGGAAAAATTGATGGATTGGGGCAGCATGTAAGTTTTATGAGATAGTTATTAAAATATTCTTTTATGGGAAAGTTTCATTTCCTATCTAGTTGTAGGTATAAAGTGGTTGGAATTCTCTGAAATGCTTATGTTATTTTTATACCATCTTTGTTTCAGAGCGCAGACAAACTATGCTCTTTTCTGCCACACAAACTCGTAAAGTAGAAGATCTGGCAAAGATTTCTCTTAAAAAGGAACCATTGTATGTTGGTGTTGATGATGATAAAGATACTGCAACAGTAGATGGTCTCGAACAGGTAATTTTTCACCAATATTTTGGGGACTTATATACAGAGAGAGAGAGAGAGAAACCTTGACCTTGGGAAACTCATGAGGAAATGCTGTTTGTCCTTTGTTCTGAAGAGGACCATGACATTGGGAAGTGATGTCATGACTTGCAGTGAATTGGATTTAAGTGAGGGAGGGCTGTGCACCAGCCTCACTCTCCTCCAGAGCCATCTGGGTCCAGTGGCAAGATATACATCAGGACGACTGGAGATAGCCCCAGGTGCAATGGGAGGCCTTGGCTTTTTTATGCTATTGCATAAGGGAGTGGTGGCCTAGAAGGGTGTTTTGGTCTGGGGACCAAAGGATGCATCATTACTTGGTAGAGCTAGAACTAGAAAAGATGAACCTCAGAGTCCCTCAGTGTGACCTTTGCAGATAAAGAAACTGAGACCTAAGGAGGGCAATCAACTTTCCCAAGGTCATACAAGTGCTAAGCATCAAAAGTAAAATTCAAACCCTTATTCTCTGACTTTGGAGTCAGTATTCTTTCCATTGTACCATATTGAGTTGATACATAGAGCAATCATTTGACAGACTCTTTTCATCCAGGATCAATGGTACTATTACTATTCATTTGAATAGAGTGCCCAGAGTAAGAGGCAGAAAAAACAGAGGGAGAGAATTACAGTAAGGCACAAGCAGGCAGGTAATCTTAGGGCTAGGACCATCTAGCAAATTTAGTAGGTGAATTTGAACTTTATTCAGTCACCAAGATAGCTGGATCCTCTGGAAGAAGTTTCAAAGATCAGTGGATTCTGGGGGTATGTTAATTTAGACATCCCACATATAGAGGTACTAGGATAATGATATCTGTAGTATGTATATGTATGTATGCATGTATGTATCACTGGGTGGTTATAAGAAAATGACACAAAGCACTTTGCAAGCTTTAAAACAAAATATAAGTGTTTATCTCCTGACACAGTATTTTGCTTATACTGATATTTTAAAGTTTTTTTTCCCCTGCTTGTCACAAAATTTACTTCCATTATTTGTTTTTATCTTTGTTTATTATCTCAGTATTAATATGTGTTGGTAGCTTTCATCCAGTAGTTATAATCCTGTGGGCCCTGATTTATAAATTCATGGGGACTATTATCATAGAGCAGGAAGGGACCTTTGAGATAGTCTAAGCCAACCCCTTATTGTACAAATCAGGAAACGAGCTCACAGGTTAAGTGGTATGTCCTTGATCACATAGATGTTAAGTCTTTTGTTGGGATGTGCTGTTTGAATTCAGGGTAATCAACAGGTATTTCATTGGGCCTACTGGCACTGGGTTGTAGACAGTGTAGTGGGTAACAAAGAAGTAAGCTTTATAAAAGAACACCTAAAATAGCACACATTCCCCTTGGAAAAACATGTCTGAGATGCTTGAAACAACTAGCATACAATTAAATACAGGATATAAATAAATACACTGAACTGTGTGGTGTGTATTATAAAATAGAACTAGAGGAGTTCAGGAAAAGGCTACACCAGTGTGGTCTGGAACACTTTGAAAAGGCTGCACAAAGACAGGTGGGGCTCAATGTCGATCATTGACCTCTTTTTTTATGTCATGTACCCCATTGGCAATCTGGAAAAGCTTGTGAACCATTTGTGAGAATAATAATAGTTTTTAAATGCCTTTAAAAAAGACATACAATCACAAAGAAAACCAACTAAATTGAAATACATTGTCAAAAATATTGAATATTTTTCAGGAACCCACATTTAAGAATCTGAGCTAATCCATGAATTATAGAGAAGCATTTAGATAACATAGAAGGGGGGGGGGGGGTGTCATTCTGAACAAGACAAAAAAGTTTGGCCAGGCCAAGTATGAGGATGGTGTTACTGGATAAAATGTTGGTGAGTTGGTGTTGATGAGTAGTGGTTATAAACTTAGGTAGGTAAGTAGAATGGGATGAGATTTTAACAAGTCTTGAATGCTAAGAAGAATTAAACTTTGATAATAAAAACATAAAGATCTACAGTGGTAGTTTCTTGATGAAAGCTATAATTTTGGAAGGGTTAGGTGCAAAAAATGCAAGGTGGAAAGTCAGAAATCACAGCAACCAACCATGTATATATTGTGTAAATATATGTATATATAGGTGTAAAGTTATAGGAGCCTAGGTTAAATTGTCTTCTGGTTAATTAAGTTTTCTGGTGAACTTACTTTAGAGTGAAAACCACGGACCTTTTAACTCATTGATTCAATTTTGAAGATTTTAATCTTGTAGTGTTAAAATGAACATCAGTTTCATGTATGCATATGTATAATTTTTTTTAATTCTCAAGTTTGATTTATTGTCATTTGTCTTTTTCTTCTAAAAATGGAATCTAGTGATAAAGAAAAATCCATGTAAATTTAGGTTTTGATATATTGCCATTTCTTCATTCTATCCAGAATTGGAACCAAACCATGGATGACTCACCGTTTTAAAAATACCAAGGGCATAAAGTATCTAGTGGTTGCAACAGGAAATAATTTGTAGGTAGAGAGTACCTAAATTATAACTAAAATTTAAAGGTCACTTAGATTATTTGGGGAAATCATTATTACTATCAATGAAATACTCTTCTCTAAATGTAGGGTGTAAAAATGAGTACATAAGTGTGTGTTTCTAATGTTCTTATTCCAATAGTTGGAATATATCAGTGCCTAAATAGGTATCTGAAAATTGCCCTTATCTTTGAATACTTTTATGTTCTTGTGATCACCATTTTCTTAAAACCATAGGGTTAACACTAAAAGGACCAGAATTTAAGAATACTTTGAAGAACCAAGCAGTGCCAATTAATAAGGCAGAAAATATAGGGTGAAAATGTTTTATTTTAAAGTATAATTGTAATAAAATTTTTGTGTCAGTTGATGCACCTGATTCTTCTGGTGTTGGTGTATGTAATTGTTCACTTGAATTATTTTTAGGGATATGTTGTTTGTCCATCTGAGAAAAGATTCCTTCTACTCTTTACATTCCTCAAGAAGAACCGAAAGAAGAAGCTGATGGTATTTTTTTCTTCATGTATGTCAGTGAAATACCACTATGAGCTTCTGAACTACATTGATTTACCTGTCATGGCCATTCATGTAAGTGTTCTGTTTGGGACATTTTTTACCCTTTTTCAAAAAATCTTAAATGTCTAATGTTATAGACTAACAGTTCAATCTGATGCTCACAACCGAAATTGTTATCATTAAAGTCAGCAAACATTTAGTTATCATCTCTTGTATTCAAAGCTTGTGCTGTTTGTTTCTGGGAATATAAAGAGATATGAGGGACAGTCCCTGCCCTATTGTGGAGAGCATAACTGGCAATATAACACAGCATGAAAATGCCAAATTAATGTAGCAGACCATGAGGCTTGTGTAATTTCTGAGGAGAGAGGTCACTGGGGACCAAGGAAAATTTCACTGAAGATATAGGACTTGTGCTGAGCCTTCAGGGATGGGAATTCACATTGTGTCTTTGGGAAACTGGGAGTGAATAAGTGTGAATTAAAGAGAGAGTAAGGCTAGAAAGGGAGACTAGGGCCAGATTTTGGATTCTAGGTTAAAAGAATTTATTTGGAAGAAATAAGATTCCTGAAGGATCCTATGAGATGCTTAGGATCCCAAGCCACTGAAGGTGACACAACCCCACTACCCTTTACATGAACCTTGAGTGTTTTGATACTATCTGCTTTGGTTTTGAATTACTGCTTCTATCACCTGATTTTGAAAAAGTCTTGAAGACTCTGAGATCCTTGAAGAGTTTAGTGTTATGTGGTGATTTTTCCCATTATTGTCTGCCTATGTGTAATCTGGTGCCTTTTGCTGCGTTTGGGGGTTTAAACAATCCTAATTTAGCCCATTTCTTTAGATTAGAATCCCCTTAATGGGCAAGTACCCACGCTCAGAAATGATTGCAAAATTATTTCACTGCTCACAACATAGCTCAGTAATGTAATTCTTTTTCAATCCAGGGCAAACAGAAGCAAAACAAGCGGACAACTACATTCTTTCAGTTCTGCAATGCAGATTCAGGAATTTTGCTGTGTACAGATGTGGCTGCCAGAGGGCTAGATATTCCTGAAGTAGATTGGATTGTCCAGTATGACCCTCCAGATGATCCAAAGGTAATTGTCATCTTGTCTCATCCAAATATTATCTTATGTGGAGGATTGCTTCCACACGCAGTCAGTGTGCTGATTAGTTTTCTAAATGGTTTATTTTTCTTTTTTCTAAGATAAATTTTTTACAAATAATATCCTAACAAATACTGTAATGTCCAGTACAGCTGGAACTGACTTTGACTACATTTCACAACAAATATCTTTTCCCTGGATTTTTTTGACCATTGTTAAATAGGAAGTAAATGCAGTGTTAAGTAAGTGCAGTCTTCTACTCCCTTATATCAGTGTGCTGATATATACTCTTGTTTCTGAAAACACAAAAGAGAACATAAACTGGCTTCTAATTTCATTTCTCACAGAGAGGCATTAGAGTGGCACCATGGAAAGTGCACTAGGAAGAAACAAAAATTTCACTAAGAGTCCATGAAACTTTGCACCAATACTGTGTATTTCATATAGATGCTTAAATTGATGAATTGTAAATTATATGGCATCCTAAACATGGAAAATTGGTATCCAGTAAGTTTGCAGAGGTGCAATGGATGGAGAAGAGGCCTCAGAGCCAGGGAGACCTACATTCAAATCCTGCCTGTGACACATGTTGGTTCAGTGACACTGGACCCTTTAAGGCCTTTAGGTCTCTTAGTGCCCCGGGCATCTCTACTAGACTAGAAGTTGCAGAACAATCACCAGTCAGCATTGATAGAAGGAGTTTTTTCACCAGAAACCTTCTGCCCATAAGAAGTCACAGACTACAGCTTTAGGGACAAGCCACAGTGTTTTCATTTTTCTAGGTCATCGTGTCCTTTGGACCTCCTTAAGGCTTGTCTTCTACTCCTTTATGTCAGTTATTTGCCTTATGTTGAAAGAAGGTAACTGTTAGTGATTTGTTATGCTGAAAATGGCTGTTATAATCCCTATTTTATACAAAAAAAATGCAATTGAGGACAAATGTGCCATCTTTACAGATTGGAGTACAGATGATGTGCCACCATTAACAGATTTCTGGAAATGTAGGTATATTGCCAGCCAGTGTCTCTGCACAGGACCACATTTAAACTCATGTTTCCTTTTTCCACTTAAGGAATATATTCATCGTGTAGGTAGAACAGCCAGAGGCATAAACGGAAGAGGCCATGCTTTGCTTATTTTACGACCAGAAGAGTTGGGTTTTCTTCGTTACCTGAAGCAGGCCAAGGTAAGGAATTATATTTTAGACTTGGAAGGGCCCTTAGAGATTATTGATATCTCTTCTAACTTATTCTTACAAGTGAAGAAGCTGAGGCCCAAGAGGAGTAAAGGCACTTTGCTTGGAAAATCCAAAATTAGGAAAAGTCTAAATTAACCTGCTTGTATCAAAGAATATGTAGACTGTGGGGCCATGAAAAAAAACAAACCTGTCTATAGAGCTGGGGTGGGGGTGGGGTGTAATGGAAAGAATGCTAGAATGAGACTCAGGGGCCTGGGCTCTAGTCTTGGAACCATTGCTGTAAGCCATTTTCTTTGCCCATAAATTGGGATAATACTTGGAAATTTTACCATGAAAGGCTGTTGGGAGAAAATGCTTTTTATAAACCAGAAAGTACTATATAAAAGTGAGTCATTGTTAAAGCGGTTTGGCATGTCTAAAACCATTTTTTAGTATTTTTAAGCAACTCTGTAACATTCTAATTTTCTTGAACCCCACAGAATTTATCAGAATATTGCCCATCATAGAAAACATCTTTATGTGACAATTTAACTAGTGCCAGTTGTTGACATCACTCTACTGAATACTACTAGAGGGAAAAAGTAAATGACCTTGCTTCTGTTCTCCATAAGTTTATCATCTAAATGTAGAAAATCCAATTCATTCACATGAAGCATCTCCTTTCCTAGGTGCTAGAGATGCAGATGCCAGCCATAGATCAAGAGAATTAGCAGTTGATCTAGGCAGTCAAGAGAAAGGGATAGGAGGTTCTAGCATAACATGATAAATAACATGGCTGGAAGGGTCATGGAGAACATAGCCAATATATAACAGTCTACATGTGTGCTGATGATGACCCTTACCTTCCTGGGCCTTTGGTGATGACAGAGAATTGGGGCTCATTCTACTGGTGATTGTGGGTTCCAGGAGAACCAAGTGGGTTGTGCATTTGCAGGTGGCAGTGGCAGCTAGGAGGACCCAGTGGCAAGCCCAGGCCCTCTGAAGGAGTCAGGACGATCCCACCCTTAACCTACTTAAGTCTGTGATGACAGATGTTTCTATACCTAGAAATCAAGGCAGATCTTTCATTTCTTCTTCAAAACTGTCCAGTATACTTTGCTCAACTTTCCATATTTCTCCAGAATCTCAATTCCATCTTTAAAACACTTTTCCACCACATTCCAGTTGGCGGGCTTGAGATAAAGCATGCATAACCACACGGGGATGTGCTTTTAGCCGTGTTTCAAGAATAGAGATGGGGAGACAAAGGTTTCTAATAAGAGGGATTAATTGATACTGAGTGAAGTGAACAGAGCCAGGAGAACATTGTACACAGCTAACAGCAACATTGTGTGTTGATCGTGTGATAGACTTAGTTCTTCTCAGCAATACAGGGATTGAAGACAAATCCAAAAGACTCATGATGGAAAATGATCTCCACATCCAGAACAAGAACTATGGGGTCTAAATGCAGATCAAGGCATACTATTTTCACTTTTTTGTTGGGGGGTTTTCCCTTTTGTTCTGATTCTTCTCTTACAACATGACTAATGTGGAAATATGTTTAACATGATTGTAATATATAATCTATATCAGATTGCTTGCTGGCTTCAGGAAGTGGGAGGGAAGGAGAACAATTTGGAACTCAAAATCTTACAAATATGAATGTTGAAAACTATCTTTACATGTAATTGGGGAAAAAATACTATTTTTAAAATAAGAGGAGTTGGTAAGCATTGTTATGCATAGGGTTGTGCCGGTTAACTTCATGAAGAGATCATACAATGACAAAACTTTCTCTCCAGGCAGGAGCTTATTATCATCACCGCAAGTTAGAATTGGTACTGACTGCCACCCCTCATCAAATGCCTGGCACATAAACCTGCTTTAGACTAGCCTATGAATTATTATGGAAGTTCTTTTTGGGAAGAGTATATGCTTTACTAGCTTGTGCCACAGGAAGCCCGTTACTCCCTGTGGCTCAGGCTAGTTAATGCCACTTCTGTTTTCTGTCCCTAGAGCCTGGAAGACATTGTGTCTCAGGTCCCCCAGAGAGAATTTGGCTAGGTTCTGGTCAAGACTGAAATGATCTCAATGCAGACCCGTAAGCAAACGTTTCAGTGTGGTTTAGATCACTAGTTAAAGAAAAGGTTTTTTTATGTCTCCAAAAGAGAATGTAGTGTAGACCAGGCTGCCTGTTACAAAAATTTGGCCAAGTTGAGCCTATGAGGTAAACCACATGCACAATCTCCACATACACGAGCCTATCTTTTTCTGCCCCTTTCCTTTCCCCGGCTTTCATAGCACTTAAGAACGAGTGCTGTTCTCCTGGAAGTCAGCATGGTGTTGTTGAAAAAACAATGCACCAGAACACTTGGGATCAAATCCCAGTTCTTCCATTAACTAGTTAGAACAACTAGGTCTAACATTTTGGGATCTAACCCAAAACACACGCATATGGTGATTGCAACCCCACTGGAACATATCATGGTATCATTCACAATATCTTAAACTTAGCCTTTGAATAATTCTGATTTACTAGTATTGCCTTTTTTTCCCTCTTTCTAGGTACCATTAAGTGAGTTTGAATTTTCCTGGTCAAAAATTTCTGACATTCAGTCTCAGGTATTTCATTTTTAAATGCTGATAAATTTTTTTTATATACTCAGTTCCCCACAGCCCCAGGATATCCATCTTCTGCTTTGACCTTGTCTTAAAAAACTTTTGGTCTTCTGTGATAACATGTTTGAAGGTATTTTGGATCTTTAGAGTTAATTGGTAAATTGGAATGGATGAGGCTTGGGTAACTTAGTATTACTGCATACATACTGAAATTTGTGTGCTTAAGAAAAGCAACATCTTGGGATAATACAAAATGTTTTTTGCTTCTTAAAATTTCAGTTGGAAAAACTGATTGAGAAGAACTACTTCCTTCATAAATCAGCACAGGAGGCATATAAATCCTACGTTCGAGCATATGATTCCCATTCTCTGAAGCAAATCTACAGTGTTAACAGCTTAAATTTACCTCAAGTTGCTTTATCATTTGGTTTTAAAGTACCTCCATTTGTTGATCTAAGTATCCTTTGCTGCATCTTCTATCAGCACCCTGAAATTTGGGGGGAGTTTTTGCATGAAACTCTTATAGGCTCAACTGGGAAGGTCATGTGTTTTAATCCTAATAGTTGGGTTTTGGTGCTTTCTGGGTAAGTATCAAATCACAAGTCTTTTTCTTCTTGGGGTGTTTATACTAATAGTAAGGATGCTATTCATGTGACTTGTCATGTCCTATGCTGTACACATGGGAAGAATAACTTAAAGGAGATTATGTGACATCAAGAAGTTTGGGCACGAGATAAAGAACAGTAAATTCTTCCAGCTGCTTTCTTAAGAGGGTCATTAAGTTTGCAGAAGGTGGAACTGGAACACTAAATGAGCTGGCCCACACAAGTGAGCGAAAGGAGGTCTTTATGTCAGTATCCCAGTTGATTAGGGAAATGCATTTGGGTACACAAGCCTACTTGGACCATGTCATGTCAGCCAGCTCAGATGAGGACACTATCTAACTATTGTTGCAATTGGGGGGGAAATGGTACATGGAAAAGAATTGCTTCTTTATGTGACTAAGTGGCCTGAATTAATCCCCAACAAGAAATGGCAATAACTACCCACTTGGAAATTGAGGCTATTTGAATATATGCCAGCTCACTTTAGCTTTTTAGCCCAGGACTTAATGGGAGTAGTTTTACCAGTAAATTTTTGTAGATGGTAGAAATGTCAGCAGGTGGGCTGGGCTCAATTCACAAGTTATAATTGGTGTGCTATTAGACTGTCTCATGATTTTCTGTAAATTATTTGTATTTGCTTTGTCATATTTGGAGTGAGAAAAGTAGCATGGCTTAGTTAAAGAAAGAATAGACGGAGTTAAAGAACCCCGTTTGTAATGCAGGTTTTGCTCTTTATCTCCTGTGGGACCATGGACAGGTAGATCCCTGACCCTCTTTGCACCTGTTTCAGAGAGACTACATTAAATGATTCTATAAGATCACTTCTATACTAGAAGACCATACAGTTGTGGTTCAAGGCAACTGGTTACTACTATTCCCTAGTAAATGTTAGATTGGAAGTCGTGTGCTTTTCTATTGTCTGCCTTCCTTAACATTCACTTTTCAGATCTGAACAGCAGCCAGGGGAAGAGATTGCAAAAAAGAGGTGGTGGTGGTGGTTTTGGCTACCAGAAGCCCAAGAATGTCCACAAGTCCAAAATCTTCAAGCACATTAGCAAGAAAAAATCTGATGGCAGGCAGTTCTCTCACTGAGACAGTAACTTTTCTAATCTTTGGTAACTTTGTCCTCAGAGAAAGACTTGTCTTCATAGCAGTAACCATGGAATATTTACAATGTTCAGAATTTGGATTAATATCTGATTTACCCCACTCAAGGTGCAGTGGCTTCAACCAGTTTTTCGTTCTTTTTTTTTTTCTTTTTTTGTAGGGCAATGGGGGTTAAGTGACTTGCCCAGGGTCACACTGCTACTAAATGTCAAGTGTCTGAGGCTGGATTTGAACTCAAGTACTCCTGAATCTAGGGCCGGTGCTTTATCCACTGCGCCGCCTAGCTGCCCCCTCAACCAGTTTTTCTTAATTAAAAAAAAAAAAAAAACCAGTCAGATGAAGCTAAGTATATCTTGGCTTCTAAAAGGCAAATTGCATTTCCTTTTCAATGGACATAACACATACTGGATTTTAACTGTAAATTATATTTTTTAAAAGAATTTATATTTTCAAATTGTGAACAATTCCATTTCTCTTAAGAGCATCTTCTTGATTTTATATCCAGTCATTCTTTACCATTGTCTTTTAAGAACTCTCTGGTTTGGATTGCAATATTAATGACCTCACAATGTAATCAGGAACAGGAGGGTCTTCTTGGCTAGCTGTATAAATAAAGGCCTCAGTCTGTTCTGCTGGTTTCTTGGATAATACAAATTGTCTTTGATCCATTCTAAATATTGTCTGCAAAATCAAAGGACCCATAACTTTTGGGTTTGGGATTTGTCAGCAAAGGACCAAGATTCAAATGCAGACTACTCCTCTATAATCTCTGTCCCTTAACCTCTCTTGGCCTTGGTTTCTTTATCTGTAAAATGAAGGGGTTGCACTAGATCCCTTCTAGCCCAAAATTTATGATCCTATAGAAACTTGTTAAACCTCGAATTTAAGATTTTTTGCACTTACTACCATAGTAATAGATTATGTGAACAAGGTATTTCAGTTTCTTCATTTTTGACCTGATTCATTAGAAGCATCTATAATATATCTATTTCTTTCCATTGCCATCCAGATCTATGGTATTTTGTGAAAATAAAATATGCTCCACAAACAAATCATAAAGTTTATTCCAAGGCTTAAACTTCTGGGGTGCTCTCTGAGCAGTTACTGCACATCTCTAGATATGGAGACCTGCGCTCAAATTGTACCTCAGATTCTTATGAACTCTGAGCAAGTCACATAACATTTCTGAACCTGTTTCCTCTGAGTGAGGATGAAATGAAGTAAAGTACCTGCCAACCTTAAGAGTCTATATAAATGTCAGCTATTAATATTGTTTCTGTTTAACAAAACCTTGTTTGTAAAAGCCTCCAGTGTTTGCATCAGTCAGTCAAATATGTTAATCACAGATCTTTTGAATTTTAGTAATGTCAGTACAGGGACTCTAGGGTCCTTGAAAACAAGGTCCAAAAGAATTGAAAACAAAATAAATGCTTATCATTTTAGAAATAGCTAAAATAAGTTGTGCTCAATGGATATAACGAATATTAAATGTACTGTAAGAAATGATGAATATAAAGACCTCAGAGAGGCAGAAGAAATCTAATGTGAACTGATCCTAATAAGCAGAACAAGGGAAGCAAAATATGACCACAACATGGAAAAAAGGGGGAAAATGTTGAATGCTATTATAATTATAGTGACTTGCAGAGGTGGAAGGCTAGGGAGCATATAGTAATATTGCAGAGATTTATCATGTTTTGTTTGTTTTGCTGAACTATCTTTTTTTAAAATTCTTTTTTTTACAGGGGATAGCTCAATGGTAGAGGTTGGAAGGGAGAGATTTAGAAATGCAGGGGACATAAAAAAGATTTCAATAAAAGTTATATTTTTAAAACAAAAGGCAAGTTATTCATGCACTTAAAACCATTGAACACTAAATTCTGACTTACCTTTCACAGATCCATAAAGTTGAAAAGGATTTGGGGGTGAGAATGGAAGAAATTAATGTCAAGCATAAAAAACTTAATAGGAAAAGCAGAAATCAGAAATGAATTCCGTTTAATAGAGTTTTTTACTAAATGGCTTTTTGCATGTCTGACAATGTGATATCTACACACAGCACCTTTCTTGAAAAGGAGGTAAACAGTCTTGCCCTGGCATCAGTTAATATGTGAATGGCCACAGGGCCTTGGCATTGTACTGTTAACATGAGAACACAAGAGATGCAAGCTTTCCTCTTCATAATTCAGTAATTCTATGTATCATGGATATACATGTTGGTGCTGTGTGTGGTAGGCATCTGGCAGGGTAGTGATGGGCACATTAGAGTGATAGCAATAGGCCTTGGAAATTATCCTCTACCCCCTAGGTGTCTATCTAGATCCAATGAGAGCAGTAGCAAAAAATAAAATTGGGTGGGGAGGAATCCCTCACAAGATTTCCAAGAAAGCATATATGTAGCATGAAAGAGTAGAATATTCTCTGTCCTGTGGTACCTCTTTTGGAGGCCAAAAGGGATGAGCCAAGAAGTCATCATCTCCACCAGGTTAGATACTGCCTTTAAAAAAGCAACCACCACCCCTCCATGAGTCTAGGTTATGCAGGGAACGTGATACGGCAAGACTCATTTTTAATCATGTAAGGGACTCTTACCCACCCCTGCCACATCTCACCTTCCCCCATACTTTAAATAACAAGTTGTGCTTGGTCATGGTCACACAGAAGCCCTGAGGAGTCAGAAACTGACATTTCTAAGGTGAAAAATGACATGTACGTAGCTTTAATATTTGCAAAGCACTTAAGGGAACTTCTCTTGGTCTATCAAGACCAGTCACTGGTCAAGAAACATTAAGTCCCTACTAAATGCTATGCACTGATGATACAAAGAAAGACAAGATAGACCCTGTTCTTGAGGAGCTTATATAATAAGGGAGGGAACATGACTATGGGGTTTCATAGAGAAGTCCAGTGGAGTGCAGAAAAGCAATAGATGACTGGCCTGGATGCCCTCCTTAAAGGGAAGCTCTGGGAGAAGCTAATCATCCCCCAATCAGAGAAGCAGAAGGTTCTCTGAAGATGTGACTTCCAGCAGCGAAGTGATCTTGCAGGACGAAGTGGTTCCTACAGCATTAATGAAGTCTCCACACTCCCCTCTCTGGAGTAGCCAGTGTTCTACAAAATAAAGAACAAATACTAAGGGGATCTATAGGACCTCTCTAATATTTTTCCAAGTAGACAGATGATTCACTTTACTGGGAAGGAATTGGGCCCCATTTGTACTAATTAGCCCTGTGACACTGTGCAAACGATTTCCCTTCTGTGGGTCTCAGTAAGATGAGAGGATAGACTTGGGTGATTTCCAGGGTCCCTTGAGAACCAGCCCAAGGAGCCTAAGTTTCTACCATTTTTCTAGAGCAACTATAATGACTTTCTGCTATTCACTCTCTTCCCCACCAGAGGACCTTTCAAATGAGGGAACTAGAGACAAATAGATGATCATCTTCTGAACTCAGAAGTACCAATTATGAATTAGTGTCCATCAGGATCCAGTCAGCAATCCTGTAGGAAGTGAGAAGGTGGGAGAGGTGGGCAAAGACTCATTTCCACACCCACCCCTATCCAAAGGAAAGCCTGAATAAACAGAAAGGTCTGAAAACCAAAGGAGATTTTCCCAGTTTTGACAAGATAAGGAATATGGATATATCCTAAACCTTGGTACCATGCTATCATTCACAGGCTCACATGTTTAGTCAATCAGTCATGTCCAACTCTTAGAGACCTACTGGCTGGTTTCTTGGCAAAGATACTGGAGTGTTTTGCCATTTCTCCAGTTCATTTTACAGATGAGGGAGCTGAGGCAAACAGGATTAAGTGACTTGCCCAGGGTCCAGAGCTAGTAGTGTGTCATTTGAATTCAAGTGATCCTGACTCCAGGGCTGACATTCTATGCACTGTGTCACCTAGCTGCCCACAGGCGGACATAAATAAGACATTACACAACCATCAGGGTTACTGAAGGAGCAGACCTGCTTTGGGGGGAAAAAGTGGGGGAGGAGTGGGTGCTGCTACTAACATGACAAGGACACAATGATTGATACTCTGAATGTTTCTGCTACAAGAAAATGACACTTGTATGGATCATTTTGTTATGCAACAACCCAACGGGAAGGTGAATCATCTCAGATTAACTAACTGATTGGTGCTTCCAGCTTTAGATTTGGACATTTGGATAAGGGACAGGAAACTCAATGTAACTACTTAAAGCTCCAAAGGTATTGAAAGCAGCTAAGGTTCTTTACTGCTGTAAGCCAGAGGACCTCCATTAGTTTGCTTGCTTCTTACCAGCCAAAGTCTTAGTGTTCCCTATCCCTCAGTAGTTCAGAGAATCAGAATGTTCAAATTGGAAGCCTCCGTATCGATCACTAGATCAGAAATCTGGATCTGGAAAGGACTGGAGATCCCAAGATCATAGATTCAGAGTTGGAAGCTGCCATACTCGGTTCCGGTGACCACCTTCAAACTCAAGTTGCCACAGTGGAAACCTGGGCTTCTGACTAGTGAGTATTCACCATAACGAGCCCAGACTCAGGCCCTAATTTGCTACTTCCTTTCTCACCTCCCCACTCCCTACCCCCAGCTATAAAAATAGTAATCAAATGAGCACTACCATTCCTTGGAAGGATGTATCCATCAAATGCCCTATGATGATTCACTATTCTTGTAACTTCTCTATCCAAAATATACCTTCCTGACTGCCCCTCACCTATAAAAGTTGACTTGCCTTATGAGAATGTAAGCTCTTTGAAGACAGGAACTATCTTGCTTTTATTTGTATTCCTAGGGCAGCAGAGTGGCACAGTAGTACCAGGTGGGGAGTCAAGAAGAACCAAGTTAAAATCCAGCCTCAGAAACTTATTTGTGTGACCCTGGACAAGTCACTTAACCTCTATCCTTCTCAGCTTCCTCATCTGTAAAATGGGATAATAATAGTACTTACCTCCCAAAGTTGTAAGGACAAAATGAGATTTGAAAAGCACTTAACATAGCACCTGGTATATAGTAAACACTATGTAAATGTTAATTATTATTAATATTATTGTCACATTGTCTGGTACAGAATAAGTGCTTAATGTTTCTTTATTCATTCCTTAGAGGTCACCTATAAAACTTCATTTTACACATGAAGAAACAGGCCCAAAGATATTAAGTGACTTGCCTAAGGTCACACTGGTAATAAGAGGCAGAGGCAGAATTCAGTTCCTGATCTGTCTGCTCTCTAATGCACCATCTGGTAAATGCCATCTTTTTTTTTTTTTAAATCTAGTCCATCTTACACATTATAAAGGTGGATAAACAGATGCCCCAAGAGGTCATTTATCCAAATGACACACACAGCAAGTTAGTATCCAGTCTGGGACTAGAACTCAGGACTTTGGATTCCTAGCCCCATGAAGAACTAGTGTTGAGTAACTCATTGTTCTTTCCACTACTCATTGTGGCCAGCATTATAGTGATGGCCCTCTCCAAATTTATTTAAATTTAAATTTATTTCACCTATTGATGAAATACACAATCCACTTGTAAAGTTGCTATCTATATTGTCTAAAATTATCTAATGAGTGGTTGCCAATAAATTAGAAACTTTAGCAAGAGTTTAGACTTTTAAACATTTATTACGGAGAATAAGAATTTGGTGAAGAGAGAAAAAGAGTCCTAGATGCCTACAGCTATCTATCTCAGGGAGCCAGCATTTCTAGCTCCTCTCCCCGCTGAGGTCCTCGCAAAAGAGAGTGAGAGCAAGCCTTGCCCCATCTTCATCCCACAAGCCTCCTGTGAAACCCAGAACATCCCATCCACACATACACACGGCTCCAAGCTAATTGGCTGGTAGCTTTGATAGACAGTACCCAGGAGCAAACGTCACTTCCTGACACCAAGGAACTGACCTTCCAAACCACATGGCTTGCCCTCAGACGCCTTCTCCTCATGGCGGAGCTTTCCTACAGTAACTCTCCAGCAGGTGGTGTCACTCCAATTGTTACCACTGTAGAATCCATGCTCAAAGATTTCAGTGAAGAGGGATAAACAGACGTGCCAGATGGGCCAAACCTCAAGACTACCACATCAACCACCTCCTCCCTCCAGCCATTGGTGGAAGCATCCCAAGACCTCGCACCCAGAACCCTAGAAATAACTTTGTTCTCTAGGCCATCAGCCCTTCTTCCTGCCTGGCTCTGGTAGCCATGACCCAGGGGTCAACCCTTGAGGAGATATGACCTGGAAACTACCTCTGGGACTGTAACCCCAGCTTCTTCAAGCATCCACAGCTACCAAACCCAGAAGAGAATGTGCTTGCTTTCACTGTCCTTGACATTGTGGAATTATTCAGCATCAGAAAGGAATATGGTCTTATCAGTGGAGATGAGACTAAAGATAGACTAAAGATTACTATCTGACTTGTTCCTGAACCTTAAGGACCACAGGGCCTTTCCATTGGCCTTACAGAATCATCCTATATGTAAGGAGTTCTTAACCTGTGCTCCACCTACCCCAAGAGAATATGCAAAGCTTGTCAAATGGGTATGAAAAACCTTTGGTAAATAGCCACATTAACTATTCCAAATATTCCAAAAGTATAGTGTTAGTAAAAAATATTGTATACCAAATAAAGATTTCTTAATTCCTTCCTATTTTATTCATGTACACATAAACAGTACACCCTAGAATTTACTTCTTTTCATATTGAATAGGGGTTCGGAAAGGTTTACTAAAAGCCAAGGGAAGGGAACTGTGAAAGGTTGGGAACCTCTGTTCTATGTATTGTCACCCTAATTCTTGATTTTCTATATGTATCACCACCACTTAGAACAGTGTTTGGCACATAAGTCAGCAATGCTTATTCATTCATTCAATGGAGACCTTTTTGTGATACATGAAATGGTTCTCTGTGGATATTTCAGTTGTCTTTTAGCTGATGGCCTTCAAACTTTTTTCCCAACTATAAGGGGTTTCCTTAAATACCATGATTAATTATAAAAAGGTATCTTCCTTGAGCAAGAGGCCAACTGATGTAGCTTGGGGAAAAATAATAACATGGAGAAGGTCCTGCCATTCTAAACATTCTGTAAAGCGCAGGGCAGGGTATTAAGCAAGTGAGAACAGACTCAACCCCATTATGAAAGAAAAATGCTACCACCAGTTCTTCAGTAGTCATACTAACATGTCAGTGAAGACATGGATAATTGAAATACACCAATATCCCCAAACTTCTTCCTGCACCCTTCCTACTGAAAAGAATTGACTGGAGTTTCTCTTCCTTATCCTATACACACTTAATAACCAACTAGGGAATTGGCTGAGGACAACAAAAAGCAGACAGAGCTTAGAATGGGTGATCCCAGACTAGATACTTGACTCCTGAGTTACTGAGAGTCAGCGGTACCTCACAAAGCTCCAGGTACAGAATGTACAATTTGGAGGCTAAGACTGACATGTAGAGGTTGGGTAAAAGTAAGAAAGCCTGACTACCAGTTACTTCAAAACATTTAGGCAAGGCCTTTTTAAAACCTCTTTGAATTTTGACTCCACTTCCCTTATCTTCAAGACATTCCACAATGGAAAGCCAGCCCCTAGAGGGCAGGAACTGTCTCACTTTTGAACTTTTATCCCAAATAGCTCAGTGGGGCAGCTAGGTGGCATAGTGGATAGAGTGGTGGGCCTGAAGTCAGGAAGACGAGTTCAAATCCTGCCTCAGACATTTACCAGATGTGTGATCCTGGACAAGTCACTTTTCCTAAGTATACCTGAAGTATACTTTTCTAAGTATACCTCAGTTTACCCATCTGTAGAATGAGCTGTAGAAGAAAATGACAAACCATTCCAGTATCTCTGCCAAGGAAACCCAAAGAAACGGTGACAGAGTGGAACACAACTGAAAATGACACTTAACCAAGAGCTTGGCTCAGAGGAAGTAAATGCTTGTCATTCATTCATTCAAGTATCCTGTTCAAATCAACCAGAATGTAGTAAGCACCTACTTAATATAAGCCAGCCACTGTGCTAGATGCTAGATGCCAGCTCCTGTTCTAAAGAAGCTCATATTCTTTCCTCATAAAAGGCCTAGAGGAAAGAACACTAGACTCAGGAGCAAGAAAAACATTCATGAAGAAGCAGGAAAATTGATTACTAATTTGCTGTTTGACTTTGTGAGTTATTTTTACTCTTCAGTCTGTTTCCTGCAAAATGAGGGAGAAGATCTGAATCATGAGTTAGTTCTTAGCCTGTAATCTGTGAACAAATACGTGCGTGTGCATGTGTTTATGTATGTATATGTATATATTTGTATTTCAATATAACTGGTTTCCTTTGTAATCTTATATAAGGATCCATAGGTTTCACCAGACTTTGAGAAGGATTCATGAATCCCTTGAACTAAATAATCCCTAACATTTCCAGCAGTTTAGCATAGTTCCTAACACCTAGTAAATGCCTAATAAATACTTACTGATTTATTCTAAGCCCAAGGTAGGATGAAATTTTCCAGGCTCCTTTCATAAACTTTTTACAATAATGGGAAAAGAGTATGTTTTTTAAAAAAAAAGAAAGAAAAGAAAAGAAATTAGTTTATAGAGTGTTATGGGAAAACATTCCAACATCGTCTAGACTGCTGTGCCACAGAAAAATTCACAACTTCCAAGAGATCTCTGCAAGGCACTCTTCTGAACCCCGCCCCCAAAATACGTATGTTTTTGTTTTGTTTTGTTATTTATTTATTTTAATATGTATGTTTAATAGTGAAGAAGCAGAGAAAAACCGTTGGACTATTCTGTGAAAATATCTGCTGCCATTCGTTGGCATTAAGTACAGCCTCATACTTTCATTGTTGGACTCGGCACAAGTGCTGGAGTCTGCATCTGCTGGGAAACTCAAAGACTTCGATTCATTTAATAAACTTGTGGAAAATCACACACTTTCATTTACTCATGGTCTCTACTAATAGCCTTAATTAGTCAAAGAAATAAAATTGATCAAGTCTAAAAATATGCTCAACAATAAAAAGGTTACCTTTATTCATGAATTTGCTCATCATTCTTCCCTTCTGGGTTCATTTTGCTGATGTTTGCTCAATATTTGTTTTATTCAACTAATTAACCTAGGTGCTTATCCAATACCATCTCAACTGTCTGTGTCATCCATTAGCTCTGTGTGTCCCTAGTAGAGATCCTTCAGCAGCTTGTAGAATCTGACGGTTGAAACCATCTAGTCAGAAAATACAACTAGGCCTCACTGTCCTTCCTGAGTGACATTTCTATCCTGTTGAGGAAGATAAGGAGCTGCTCCTATCCTTGTCTCCTTTCACATTTAACTTAATTAAGGATGAGATGATGCCAACTGCTGACAGTTTCCCTCCCTCTCCCACTCCATATGGCTTCTATGACAAATGCCTCTCTCTTTTCAAGAATTATCCAGTGAAATCTCTGCTACCACCAGAGCCTAGGAAAAGCAGGAGACTTCAGTGTAATGGCAGCCAATCAGAAATGAAAGAGAATTAGCTCCTACGGACTGGTTTGGTGACAATCCTGCCTTAAGGTAAGGAGATGACTTAGATGGCTTCTGAGAATTTTTTTTCTAGTTCCTATGGAAATGTTTCATGCATAACCCAGCAGCATCTGACACACAGTAAAGTACTCAACAAATATTTGTCGAATGTTGATCCAACATTCATTCACCTGACACCTGAACAGCAATCCTTTCAATAATAGCTTTGACAGCTTAAGTCTCAACTTGAAGACCTCCAGCTATGAAGGATCCACTTCTGGATACATCTAATCTTTAGACAGTTTTTCCATATTTCAGTCTAGAATCTCCTTTCTACAACTTCTGCTAATTGCTCAACTGCCCTTTTGGTCAAGGTAGAACAAAGTCTTGTTCCTCCACCAAAGTCAAATCAAGTCCAGGCAACAAGCATTTACTATTTACCAGTCACTGTGCTAAGAGCTAGATACAAAAAAGGGCAAAAGACAGTCCCTGCCCTCACAGCCCCTGAATTTGAATGGGAGAGACATCATGCAAAAAACTAGGTGCCAATAAGATATGTACAGGACAGCTCTTCAGAGACTTAAAGACAGCCAAAACACCCTCCCCATAAAACTTATACTCTAGGTTAAACCTTCTTTAATCTTACCATTGATCTCATAACTGGCCTCCAGACTGCATCCCATACTGGTCACCCTCCTCTGAATGCTCTCCATTTTGCCACTGTGATGTCATAACTAAACGTAATCATTTCATCATCATCATAATCATATTGTGAGAATCAGTACGATGTAATCATGAATAGAGGGCTGGCTTTAGTGTCAGGGAGACCTGTATTCAAATCCCTGTACTGATATATACTGCCTGTGTAACTTGGGCAAGTCCTTTAACCTCTCTGTGTCCAAAGCACTTCTCTAAGGATGTACGTTCAGAGAGGGGCAGCGAGGTGGTACAGTGGATAGAGCACTGCCCCTAAAGTTGAGGGGCCTGAGTTCAATTCTCACTTCAGACACTTAATAGTATGATTCTGGGCAAGTCACTTAACCCTTTGCCTTAAATATCTCCAGTCATCTTGATCTATATCTTGCCACTGGACCCAGATGGCTCTGGAGAAGAGAGTGAAGTTGATGACCTTGCACAGCCCTCCCTTACTTAAATCTAGTTTAGTGCAAGTCATGACATCATCTCCCAAAGTCATGGTTCTCTTTGGGAAGGAAAGACAAACAACAACATTCAGAGAAGGGGCCAATCTACAGTTCATGACCAAGAGCTCCCCGAACCACTCATATCCCAAATCACCAAAAAAAAAAAAAAATTGTGAACTCACAATAATCAGCAAGCACAAACATGTCAATACAGCCTTAATCATCCAGGGCCATTATAAGGATCTTCATTTCTCACCCAGCTGAACTCCTCTGGGCTTTTCCATCGTACCCCAGGCATCTCTTCATCACTTCAGCCCAGGAACTCCAGTCAATCAATACCTCTTGCTCCTAGGATCCCTCCCTCACTCTCTCTAAATGCATCATGGAGAGCTCCCTCCAGAACCTCCACTTAAGGAGGGCTCTAAGGCCTCACAAATCTTCATTTGCCATCTGTCTGCATTCCTTTGGATTTCTCCATCATGACCCACCATTGGGTACCTTTCCCTTCTCCCCTTCCCAGCTTTTCAGCTCTATTTTAGGTATTTCCTTTCCCCATTAGACTATAAGCTCCTTGAAGGCAGGGACTATCTTTTGCTTTTCTTTATACCTAGCACTTAGCACATGCCTGATACATTGTAAACATTTAATCAATGTTTATTAATTGACAGATAACACAGAAAGAGCTTTGGCAACCTCAAAGTCCCATATACATGCTAGATAGATACAAAATAGAGGAAAATAACTGTAAACTGTTACATAGTTTTTTAAAAGCTATATCAAATATACTTTAACAAGGTAGTAACAAGATTAGTGTCCCCTCCTATACTTAATGTTTTCTTATGTGCATTAAAAATGCTTTACTGATGTTTCTTTAGCATATCTGTCACTTTCCATGATTTCCCTTTCCAAAGATGCTATCTCTTATAACCAATACATCTAGTCAAGCAAAAAAAAATCAAGATATTGGTCTTAAATTGAACATGATTTTTCAGATGTGGTCTAAGGACAGAGCATTGCTTCCCATCACTTCACTCTTTCTGTTTTGTTGTTGTTGTTGTTGTTTTTGGGGGGTGAGGCAATTGGGGATAAATGACTTGCCCAGGGTCACAGCTAGTAAATTGTCAAGTTTCTGAGGCCGGATTTGAACTCAGGTCCTCCTGACTCCAGAGCTGGTGCTCTATCCACCTCACCACCTAGCTGCCCCACTTGCCTCTTTCTGGATGCTGCCTCTCTTAATGCAGCCTAAATCCTAGTCTTTTTGGACTGCTTGTTCACACTGCTGACAAGTTTTGAATATGCAATCCACTAAAACCCCTGGCAGGTGGCACAGTGGACAGAGCAGAACCTGAGTTCAAATCCAGCCTCAGACACTTACTAACTAGGTTACCTTGGACAACTTAATCCTGTGTGCTTCAGGTCCTCATCTGTAAAATGAGCTCAAAAAGGAAATGACAAACCACTCCAGTATCTTTGCCAAGAAAACCCCAAATGGGGTCACAAAAAGTCTGACAGAACTAAAAAAACCAACTGGAAAACTCTCAGATCTTTTTTATAGTTGTTGTCCAATGATGCCTCTCCCCCTAAGCCTGTCTTTATGATGTTTAATCATTTCCCACCTTGCTGCATTCCTCTGTACTTCATCAATACTCTCTAGAATGTCATCATCCTGGAAGATCACATCACTAGTATTATTAAAAGGTGAAAGATTTATACAATCTGAAGAGAAACCAGAGTATACATCACCAGTATTGTTAATAGTCATCCTCTCCCCAAGCCTTAGTTTCTACACCTCTAGACAAAGACAATAGTAGATCTGGACCTCATTTAATGACTAAATACAAGTAGTAAAAGTTAACAGGTAAATGTGAGCCTGGAAGGAGGTTTCTAGAAGAGTCCCCTAGAAATCTGTTCTTGACCCTATGCTTGCATCAATAACTTGGATGAAAGCAGAGAAGTCGTTGATACTTGTCAAATTTGCATAAGCTGGGAAGGATAGTTAACATGTTGGATGACAGAGCTAGGATCCAAACTCGCATTGTTAGTACCCCTTCTCCCCCTCCCCCCAACCCCTGCCCCTGGTCCCCGAGTCCTCCTTCTGATTAGAGAGAGTAGAGAAGACCTCCCAGATCCTCCATTTAAAGAAGTCACCCAGGGCAGTCTTCTGTTCATTTCCCACCCAGCTTCATTCCTACCCTTTCTCCCTTTTTAGGTCTTTTAATGTATCATCTTCATTTGACTGTGAGCTCCTTGAGAGTGGAAACTAGCTTTTACCTTTCTTTGTACCTTTAGAACTTAGCACAGTGCCTGGCACATAGTAGGCACTTGCTAAATGTTTATGTTATGGACCAAATGACTGATTTGAACACAGGTGTAGAACTTTATATTGATCCTGATGAAATTTCATCTCAGATTCAGCCTTCCATTCTAGCCTATCAAGATCATAGCTGCCTCACTCTAGAACTGGAAGAGACATAACAGGTCATTTCTCAGATATTTTTGAATACTAGTTCTGTCATCCAGCATGTTAACTAACCTTCCCAGCTAATGCAAACTTGACAAGTATCAATGATTTCTCTGCCTTCATCCAAGTTGTCGGTGCAAACATAGGATCAGGGACAGATGTCTAGGGGACTGTTCTAGAAACCTCCTTCCAGGCTCACATTTACCTATTAATGTGCACTACTTGGATCTGGTCATTAAATGAGGACCAAATCTAACTTTTTATACTATTGTCTATATCTATAGGTGTGTAAACTAAGGCTTGGAAAGGATGACTATTAGTAACACAGGTGATGTGACTGGACCAAAATCTCTTAACCCTTTTGAGTCTCAGTTACTCCACCTATAAAATGGGAATAATAATGCCTTAGCTGGCTAGTGAGGGGGCAGGAACATCTGATGTCTTGAGATTCCTTCAAGCTCTAAGAACTATGATTCTGTATTTGAATGAAATTCTAGCACCAAACTGGAGTTTTAAACTTTATTGGGGGAAAGCTACAGAGAGAAGAGAGGACAATAAATGATTTCTTAAAAAAAAAAAGTAGAGAGCAATGGAATTATTGCGTCACTTCAGCTGTAAATATGGTAGACTGTTCCTTCCCTCAGGGGATCCAGGAACCAGGTGGCCATATTTGGGAAGGAAATAAACCAAGGCATCTGGTGTTCTGCTGTTATTGATCTGATCATTCTAAGGTTTGTTTTTTTTGTTTTTCCCCAGCTCTCACCACTGGGCCATTCTCAAATGCCCCTCAATCTAACACCAAGAAAGGGAAATCATTGAACTAGATTTCCTTAAAGAAGAGTCTCAAATAGGAATGCCACTGTCATGCAGTGGGAAGTGCTTGGGAATCAAGATGCTTGAGTTGTCATCTTGGCTCTGCCACCAGCCACCCCTATGACTGATCAAACCATTTAGTCTCTCTGATTCGAGAAACAAGTGCAGATCACCTTCTCAAAATAAGTTCTTTCAGAGGCAACTTTGCTATGACAAAAGCCTTTATTTCATTCTCATGAGAATGGGTACCCACAGTAAAACCAATTAGTGAGTGCCAGTGCTAAGAGTGTGCAGCCCATTTTTAACCAAAGCCCTGACTCGGTAAGTCCCTCTCCTGAGTCACTATAGGTTGCTAGGCTCAGGTTCACAATCTTCGTGGATGAGTTCTAACTAAATTCTCCTTGATATGTTACCCCTCCCATACACATACACCTTCATGCAACATGTGATGGAAAATGGGGTGGAGATTTTAGGCATGGGAGAAGTTTATATTTTTTTATTTTTTATTATCACTTTTTTTTTTTTTGCGGGACAGTTGGGGTTAAGTGACTTGCCCAGGGTCACACAGCTAGTAAGTGTTAAGTGTCTGAGGCCGGGTTTGAACTCAGGTCCTCCTGAATCCAGGGCTGGTGCTCTATCTACTCTGCCACCTAGCTGCTCCCAGACTGGTTTTTAATCAGTTCTTCCTCTAGTCCTGAAAAAACTACTTTTCTCAAATTCTTGAATTGACCTAGTTTACTAGATAATATTGCCTTTCTGTTCCTTATATGGGCATGCTTTTCCCTAACTGAGAGGAGTCCACTACTTTAATAGGTTGTTACTTTATCTCACATCTGATCCTCAGTTTCCTCTTATGTAAAATGGTGATGACAGAGTTTGTCAAGTCTAACACATGGGGTGTTGTGAGCATCAATAAACTCAAATGTAAATACACTTTTAAAAGTTAAAAGTATGGTTTTTTTTAATTTCTTTTTTTTTTTGTGAGGCAATGGGGGTTGTGACTTGCCCAGGGTCACACAGCTAGTAAGTGTCAAGTGTCTGAGACAGGATTTGAACTCAGGTACTCCTGACTCCAGGGCGGGTGCTCTATCCACTTTGCCACCTAGCTGCCCCAAGAGTATGTTTTTAAAAGGCAGAGAAGGAAAGACAACCGCTGACAAAGATCTCTCTAGGGAGGTACAGAAAATTTAGAACTCGAATAGCATACTACAATATCCAAACCTCTTCAAAATGGCTTAATCAGGGGGAAAAAAAGGCTTAATCCTAATCCTCTGGCCAGTTAGTGATGAAGCTGAGATTTTTGTCCCCACTTCTTCCTAACCCAAAACAAACAAACAAACCAACCCTAAGTATGGGCCAGTTAGTTTCAAATTAAAGGAATCTCTGATCCAAAGCCTCAGAGTGTACCTCAATCCTTTTTTTTCAGTCATGACTGTAAATTTAAAAATCACCTCTCCTCTCACCAACCACTGAGTCCTACACAATGCAAAGCATCAGTCTTTGGTGTAGGAGAGTAGGAGAAGATAAATTGTTCCTAATATTGTTACTGAGTTGTTTCAGTCCTGTCTGACTCTTTGTGACCCCATTTTGGGGTTTTCTTGGCAAAGATTCTGGTGTGGTTTGCCATTTCCTTCTCCAGCTCATTTTACAAATGATGAAACTAGGGGCAGCTAGGTGGCGCAGTGGATAGAGGACCAGCCCTGGATTCAGGAGTACCTGAGTTCAAATCTGGACTCAGACAACTTAACAATTACTAGCTGTGTGACCCTGGGCAAGTCACTTAACCCTCATTGCCCTCAAAAAACAAAAACAAATGATGAAACTGAGGTAAACAGGATTAAGTCTTTGGCCAGGGTGACCCAGCTAGTAAGTGTCTGAGGCTGGATTTGAACTCAGGAAAATGAGTTTTCCTGTCTTCAGGCCCAGCATTGCCACCTAGCTGCCAATACCTTGGTCCTAGGGACAGACTATAAAGTTCTAACGCCAAGGACCATCTCAAGGGGACCTGGATAAAGTTTATGAACAACTTTATGTCAACTCATCAAAGTTCTGTTCTGTTGTATTCTGATTCCTTTGCAAAGGACAGTACATTTTATTCCAAAGAGACTTTTCAGATAGCGAAATACATTGGATGTCAGTAAAGGCCACATAAGCTCCGAGAACGTGTTTCCAAATTGTAGAACTCACTTGGACTCGGAAAACCTGGGTTAGAGTAAAATGTCCCTGTCCTTCCTCCCCCAGAACAGAGTGGAATTTCCAACTATGGCAATACACCTACTTCAAGGGCCCTCTTTGACAGCCAGGAAGTGGGAGAAACAAACACATTCATTAAAACAAGTATCTAGTAAATGTATGCTATGTTTTCATCTCTATCTAACATGTCTACTAGTTTCCTTGGCATTAAGGGTATAAAGAGGAAAGAGGAAAATATGGCTAGGAATTATGGAAGGCATGTAAAACACAGTCCTTAACCTCTAAAAACTAATAACCTCTCTGGAGAGATAAGATACACACATATAAACATTACATGGTTTAGTAACAATACAGGGCACTGTGTAGTTAAGTGCCAAATAAGTTCCCAGAAGAAGGAGATCATTGTGGTCTGCAATGCTCAGGAAAGGCTTCATAGGGCCTTTCCTGAAGATGGTACAATTTGATTAGGTAGAGAAGAGGAGGAAGGGTATCTCAAACAACATGAGTCTTTTGAAGGATTGTGGAGAAAGGGGCCTAGCAAGAGAAGGCACATTTTGAGACTTATGGGGAGACAAATACGGATGAGAAAGTAGCCAAATTTTGACTAGATTTTGACTTTTTAAAGTGAGATTTGGTTTAGAAAACAATAAGATTCAGAGCTAGAAGGTATGCTAGACATCAAATCTAAGCCTCTCATTTTACTGATGAGAAAATTGAGGCTTAGAAAGGTCATGTAACTTAATCAGGGTCACAGAACTAGTAGATATTCGTGTCACGGTTTGAATCCAAGAGGTTTTGATTTTTACAATGAGGAAACTCATGCCCAGAAAGTGGAGTTCAAAAAGATAATGAGTACAGGTAGAAGGTTGGCTAAAGTGATGCTAGGAAAAATAAAGTGGGGGGAAACAACCTAGGAGCTGCTCTTCTATTTTTTTGTTTTTTAGTTTAACTTTTAAGATTGAAAGAAAATTTCCTGGAGCAAGTCTTAGAGCATGAACAGTGTTTTTCCATGCCAAGTTTATTAAGTTTCAAATAGTAATTGGGGGTTAGGTTTTCTAAAATCCATAGATCTGGAAGCATTGGCTTTCTGAAATGAAAAAAATATACATGAATTGGATATAAACCAAAATTTAAAAGAAAACTAACTTCAAAGTGCCCTCTGGGAAGAGATTTGTTCTTGGTATCCTGCCAAAAAGTCATATTTCAATGGAGGGAAAGATCAAAACCATAGATAACATGGAAAGAGCAGAGGCCAAGCTAAGCATACTGTAAATTCTATGAAAGTAAAATTCATTCTATCACTTTTCAAGGACATTTAAGAATTGCAGAATCATTGTACTTTTCATTGCCACCCAAGAATTAGCATTGACATGTGGCTTCTTCTATTAGAATTTAAGCTTCTTAAGGGCAGGGACTTTTTCATATTTGTCTTTATATCTCTAGCACTAAGTGCAGTGCCCAACACACACCTAATAAATAATAATAGTAGTAATAACAATAACTAGCATTTATATAGTGCTTTGAGGTTCACAAAATCCTTTATACATACTATCTCATTTTATCTTCCAACAACCCTGAAAAGTAGGTGCTATCATTGTCCCTATTTTGCTCAAGGAGAAAGGTATCTCAGAGCCATGCTCTGTGCCATGCCTTCTCCCCATGAAAAGAAGTTCAAGGATCTCTCTCTTGGTTTCCTTTGCCCAGCACCTAAATAAACTATTATCTTATTCTAATTGGATTTGTGTGCAAGAGGGCATAATTCTTTAAAGAGGAATTCCTAAGGACCCCTACCCCAAACCCCTCCCTATTTCCCCCCATAACAATCTCTAAAGCCTCTAAAAGCTCTCAGTACTGAGGGCATTTAAAATGTGTTCTTAATGAATAGCCTAATATCCAAGGCTATGTTCATCAACAAGCAGCAAGTTAGTAAAATGTGCCTATGTAGAGACTTTTGATTTTAAAATAATACATTGTCCTCTCTAGGTTTGCTTTCTTTAGCACACCAAAGATGGTGTTTGTAAAGCCTCTGGCATTTATTTAGTCTTGGGAACAATCGAGCATAGTTTCTCACTTGGTAAGATTGAATGAATATAGACTATTTATTTGCTAGCAGTCCATAATGTAACCTGGGTTAAGCAAACCATTAGGTGGGGGAGGTGGGGAAAGCATCTATTAATTTTTTTTTATCAATGATGCATATTAGGAGGATAAAGGATTATAAGCAGCTATCAGAAAAGAAGGGTCTGTTTAAAGAACATTTACACACATACACAGAGTGTGTGTATGTGTGTATAGAGTGCCACTGCTTTTCCACTCCGTGAGGCTAAAAAAAAAACCCTACAGTCACTCCCACCTTATTTAAATTGAGACTAAATTGAGACTTTGTTTTTGCAGTTGCATTTTCATTTGTGTATTCATTCTGGTTCCAAATATTCATGCCTTGAGTGTGTATATGCATTCATTTTACCTGGAATGCCCTCTCCTCCCATCTTCATCTGGCGAAATCTTATTAGTCCTTTAAGAATCTATTCAAATGCCTCTTCTTCCATGAAGCCTTCTATGATTCCAGTAGCCAGATGTGATCTCTTTTCCTCCTCCTCCTCCTCCTCCTCCTCCTCCTCCTCCTCCTCCTCTTCCTCCTCCTTCTCCTCCTCCTCCTCTTTCTCCTCTTCCTCCTCTTCCTGCCCACAGCAATTATCTTGGACTTCCCTTATGGTATTTTTATATCACAGGACAGAGGAGGATCTGGAGCTAGAAGGAACCTTAGAAATCATCTAGTCTGACCTCTTCGTTTTCCTCCTCAGGAAAATGAGGCCCAAGAAAGATTAAGTGACTCTTCCAAACTTACACAGTATGTTAGTAGCCTAATCCAGAATTCCATAGGCTTACAGGATCATATCACCATTTGTGGATCCTCAGACTCCATCTGATCCAACTCCCATCATTTTATAGGAGAAGAAACTAAAGCCCAGAAAAATTAAATGACTTACAGAGGGTCATACAAGAAATAAGCATTAAGAGGGATTTGAACCAAAAACCTTTGACTCCAAAGCCAGGGATCTTGACACCACATACCCTTGTCAAACTCTACCTCATACTATTGCTTGTTGTATTCATGTCATCTCTACTATTTCATTCTGAGTTTCTGGAGTTGGTGTTTATTTGGGTTTTGTTTTTTGTGTCTTTTTTCCCATTGTTAAAATTCTTGGTATACAGTAAGCATTTCACAGATGTTAACTAAATATCTACCCATCCATCCATCCATTTATCCATCTATCTGTCTATCTATCCATCATCATCATCATTGTGAGAAATGGGTAGTTGTCTCCTCTCAATGTGGATATAACAGTCAGTCATACTCCCCCTGATTTATTTGTAAGACAAAGGTCTCAGATCCCCTCCTCCCCCTCAGATTAGCAAGGTCAGATGGTTCAAGGAGCCCTGGTCTCAATAAGGTCCGCTTCAGAGTTGTGTCCATATAAGGAAGTATAAGGTCCACTCCTGAGTTATGCCCATACAAGGAAGAGGGGTGGGAATACTGCGTTCCTATTAGCTAGTTTTTGCGCATAGATTGTAACCCCGACCAGTGATGAAAAAGGGGAGGGTCCATTCGAGTTAGGGACTAGGGTATAGAACAGGGCCTGTGAGCCCCCTTTCTGGCCACCCACTAGCTGCACACTAGGGTGCCTCCTTCTCATGAGAAGAAAATAAAACCTTTGTCACTTTGCTGCTGAGTTCCTGAGAATTATTGAGAAGAGGATGGATTTTTCCTTCTCAATCATCTATCTATCTATTATAGCCTATCGTTAAATAAATACCTACACTCCATTTTCTAGCATTAAAAATAGGTATAACAAAAAAAAAATCTTGAAAAGTGCCTCTCATTTTGCTATATACTTACCCATCACTCTAGTCTGAGTAAATGGATTACTTTGCATATTTCTAATCCCAGTGGCTGTCCAAATTCACCTTTGCTTTCAATCTCCTTGACAAACTTGCCTTGTGCTAAATAGGCTAAGATGCAGCAGAATGAGTTCATTCACTCCCCAACCCCTTCCTTCCTTCTTTCCTCCCTCCCTTCCTCCCTCTCTTCCTTCCTTCCTTCCCCCACCAAGGGGACCAACCAGCAATAAGATGGCCCAAATGTAAAGGAAAGTGAGAGTAGAGAAGCCTGCGACTATAAGAAATCACAGAAAACTAATCTACCTTCTACTCCTCTGCACCAAAGAGTGAAATGCTTTGTACTGTGTGGGACTCAGTAGCTGATGAGAGAAGAAGTGATATATGATTTTTTCTTCATTTCATTGTGGGGGTGGGGAGGGGGAAACTTTTGCAGCTCTGGACATTCTGTACCAGAGGCTCACCCCAGGGTAAGCCAGAAGAATATCTTTAGGTGTGATGAATGGAGCATGTGCAAATGAGGAAACCAGTCACTCTCTCTTTAACCACATAAAGTAAATCAGCTATGAAATACAGCAGCCCGCCTGCCTCATTAAGATACCAAGAACAGCAGGAGGAAAGGCAAGAGATTTTTAGTTCCCAATTACTCTAATTCATACAACTCTAAAGTCCCCCACCCTGACCCTCTTTCTTCCTACAAACAAATTAGCTTCAAATATCTCCATATTTAAAAAATAAATGCCAATTACTCCTCGATGTTTTCCTGAGCACATTCTGCTTCTCCCTGCCATCACCATCTGATCATTAATGTTGCTTTGATTTTGATTTGGAAACACGCCAGTTGCTTATTTTAAGAAGAGGTTGACTGTGACTCTGAGAGAAAGTCACAAACCCACTCGGCTCAGTAGACAGTGGCTGCAGCTTTGAATGTGGCCAGAGTGGAAAGGACGTGGATTGGCCACAGCTACAGAATCAAAAGTGAGGCTCTCCCCCAGAGGCCCCCTGATACCTACCTGGGATAGGGGTGGGGAAACAGAGAGAAGTACTTTTAAAACACATGCAGATTCAATTTTGAAATATCCGTTTAATAAATACAGATTGAAATTCAATTCAACACATTTATTAATCTCCTCCTACATGTCAGGCACTGTACTAAGGGCTGAGGATACAAAAAAACAAAACAAAACAAAACAAAAACCCATGACAGTTTCTGTCTTTTTTTTTTTTTTTTGGTGGGACAGTGAGTGTTAAGTGACTTGCTCAAGGTCACACAGCTAGTAAGTGTCATGTGTCTAAGGCCAGATTTGAACTCAGGTTCTTCTGAATCCAAGGCTGGTGCTTTATCCACTGCGCCACCTAGCTGCCCCCAGACAGTATCTGTCTTTAAAGACCTTATATTCTACTGGGGGTAAGAACACAAAATCCAACCCATGCACAGATAAATGTAATAAGAGGCAAGAGATTAATGGGTTGCAGGAGAGAACAAAAAGTGCTCTCTGAGCATAGATTTAGAAGTAGGCCAGCACCTAAGATTACCTAAATACAATCTCTTCATTTTACAGATGACACAATTAGATCATTTGTACATTCTTGTTTGTATGTTTTCTCACACATTAGACTGTGAGCTCCTTGACAGCAGGAAATGTGTTTTGCCTTCCTACACACATAGCATAGTGCCTAGCACACAGTAGGACCCTAATAAATTCTGGTAGATGGATTTACTAAAGCCCCGATGGGAAGAAAGCCCATGGATATAAGTAGCAAAACCGGGATTAGAACCCAGGTCCTTTGTTCTCTAGCCAGTACTCTTTCTCCTGAGTCATACTCTTTCCCAAAATATGTGAGAAGGGAAAGAACAAATTCAGTTATGGAGAGAATTAACACTGGGGAGCAATAGAGAGTACTCTCACTATAACACTAAGTTATTATGTAGGCCAGGGATGTCAAACTCAATTCAAAACAGAGGCCACTAAAATGTACATAAGAATATCTGTTGTCTGAGTCCGGATATGAACTCTGGTCCTCCTGAATCTAGGGCTGGTGCTTTATCCACTGCACCACCTAGCTACCCCTAGAAAACCAAATCTTAACATTATCTAAGTTTGATTGTATTTCTATTTTGTTAAATATTTTCCAAATATATTTTAATCTGGTTTGAGTAATATTCGGAAGTATGGAGGGCTATAGGTAGGACAGGATGTTGGACAGCTCTGATGTAGGCAACTATGTGGAGAATCAATTAGAAGGATGAGAGGATAGAGTCAGAGACACCAGTTAGAAGACTATTGCAATAGTGATGATGAAAGGTGATGAAAGATATGGAGTAGTGTAGTGGCTGTGTGGGAAGAGAGAATGAGGCAGACACAAGGGATGGTATAAGAACACAACTGACTGATGTTATAAACAGTGACTGGAAGGATGGTGGTGCTCTCAGCAGAAATAGGGATCTTCCTATGTGATAAAAACTTCTGGGAAAATTGGAGAGGAGTCTGGAAGAAATTAGGCTTAGACCAACACCTTATACCTCACACCATAATTAACTCCATATTAAAGATCATACTATTAAAAAGTTAGAAGAAAAACAGATCCTATACCTTGCACATCTATAGGTAAGAGTTGTATTCTTAACCAAAGAGATAGAGGCAATTACAAAAGATAAAATAGATAACTTTGATTACTTAAAACTGAAAAGCTTCTGCCCAGACAACATGAATGCATCTAGGAAGGGAAGTGGTTGAATGGCAGTGGGGGGGGGGCAGAATCATTGTATCACATTTTTCTCATAATGGCTTAGTATCCAAGATATAGAAATAACAAATTAATGAATAAATTAAGCAGTTAATTAGTGTGTAACTAATAGCTTTTCCCTGCAACATAGATAAATGTTTAAAGGCTGTAAATGAATTTCAAAAGAACTTCAAAGTATCCATAAACACATGAAAAAATGCTCCAGATCACTAGTAACAAGAGAAATGCAAATCAAAACAGCTTTCAGGGTTCACCTCACATCCTGCAAATTGGCATCAAATGATCAAAAAATGGCAACAGTCAACACTGGAGAGGTTGTGGGAAGATAGGCATATTAATACATTGTGGAACTGTGATGTGGTACAACCATTTTGGAAAATAATCTGGAATTGTACAAATAAAGTGATTAAAATGTCCATACCCTTTGAACCAGAGACTCTGTTACAAGGCTTATACCCCAAGGAATCCATTAATAAGAAAAAGCCCCATATACTCCAAAATATTTACAGCAGAATTTCTTGTGACAGCTAAGAATCTGGAAGCAAAGCAAATGTCCATCAATTGGGAAATAGCTCAACAAACTGTGGTACTTGAATGTGATGTAATAGTACTATGCTGTTAGAAATGATATGTGTAATGACTACAGTGAACCATACCATCTATATGAACTAATAATGCAGAGTGAAGTAAACAGAGCCAAGAAAACAAAAGACAAAGTAACTACAACAAAGTAAATGGATAGGACAATAACACAACACAAACAAAAATCAAAAGTAACTAATAAAATGAAAAAGATCCAGTGAGACTTAATGAGGAGAAATGAGAAGACACTGCCAAACTACCCCTTTGTGGAGGTGAGAGGTCCACAGGTATTAGACATTGTACATGCTTTCTGACTTCTTCAATGTATTGAACAATTATGCTTTCTCTCTCTCTCTCTTTCAAAATATTATTTGTCATCTTGGTTGACTCTTGGGGAGAGGAGGAGAGAGGGAAATGCATGGAATACTGTGGCCATGTAAGAATGAAAATACCAATAAAAACCTCTATTAATAAAACAGAAATAGGGAAGTCTGGATGCATCCCAAGTTTATTTTTTGTTTTGTTTTGGGTTTTGCAGGGCAAAGGGGGTTAAGTGACTTGCCCAGGGTCACAGAGCTATTAAGTGTCAAGTGTCTGCAGCCGGATTTGAAACCAGGTCATCCCGAATCCAAGGCCGGTGCTTTATCCACTGTGCCACCTAGCTGCCCCTGCATCCTAAATTTAAAGAGAAGATAATAATTGCAACTTATTCACACGTTCTCCCTGGAGAAACAAACAAAAGTTGGCAAAACCAATTCTTGTGTGGCCAAGGCATTAAGAAACTGTCTTTGGAAATGTGGGGACAATGAGACATATTTCTGAGGCCACTGAGTGGCTGCTCGCAATCCCAGGGTGGAACAACTCAGCTGCCAAAATCCCTCCTTAGGGCCTTGGAGAAGAAATGATCAGCTGACAGGGGAAAACCCTAGCTCAGGTCCAGTGTCTTTCCTGGATGGTGGGGTTCCACCTTCTATCACCAAACTCACCTCCTCTTAGAGGGAGAGAACCCAACTTCAGTAACCAGTTGGTCCATTTGAAATAATCCTGTGGGAAGAAGCCACCACCACTACCTCCCCTGTCTTTGCTCTCTCCTTCCAGCATGGGACATGGGCAGGTAGAATGTCCAAGGTCTGATCCCCATAGTATGTGCTAGTGCCTGTAGGTGTTTATAGGAGCCATGTTTGTGAAGTAGTTTGGGTAATACCTATTCTCAAGCCTCTTTCTTCACTCACTGTCATAGATAGGACTTCACCTTAGTGGGGGTAGGAGGGAGGTATGGGTGTTCTGTGGATTATGACTGCAGAGTCAAAGTTGTTCTTTACATTTTTTCTTTCTTTATTTCTTCCTCTTTCTTTCTTTCTTTCTTTCTTCCTTTCTTTCTTTCTTCCTTTCTTTCTTTCTTCCTTTCTTTCTTTCTTTCTTTCTTTCTTTCTTTCTTTCTTTCTTTCTTTCTTTCTTTCTTTCTTTCTTTCTTTCTTTCTTTCTGGCAAGGCAATGAGGGTTAAGTGACTTGCCTAGGGTCACAGAGTGTCAAGTGTCAAGTGTCTGAGGCCGGATTTGAACTCAGGTCCTCCTGAATCCAAGGCCAGTGCTTTATCCACTGTGCCACCTAGCTGTCCCACATTTTTTTTTATTTCAATAATTTTTTTCCAGTTACAAATAAAAACCTTTTAATATTCAAAAAGAAAGAAACTGTCTTAAGAGCCATTTGATTATCTCATGTTGCAGTGTTCATGATGAGCAGCACCAAAAAGACCACCACAAATGTAATTACAGTTTATATGCCAGTATCTGTCAAAAAAGACAAAGTACAGAAACTATACAGAGAACTTGATAAGCTCCTTTACACCAAGTTAGTATATGCCATGGTACTCATTGACTTTGATGCAAAGGTTGGCATAGGAGATATCAAAAACTACATTGATTATGGTTTATCATATGAATAAGGACAAAGTCCTTAGTCTATTTAGTAATAGTCTCCTTAGAAACCTCATGTCTTTTTTATCATAAATACTTTAATTTGAGGGCATTGAACATGGCCAGCACAAATACCATACACAAATAAAATTGGTTGCCATTTGGGTAACTGAGATGATAAAATGAATCTACCCTAAGATACTAATGGTTATGGGAGGGACTGATAGAAAGTAAAGGGGAGAGACAGAAGAGAGAAAAGAGAAAGAGGGAAAGAAGAAAAAAGAGAAAGGAGACAGGAGACAAGGGGGACTAAGACATGCTACAGATTTATTTACATACCTGTTTGAGAACAAAGGTTGATCATTTATGGATTGGTTTTTTTTTTTTCTTCTTTTAGTAAAACTTCCTCCTGTGAAATCATAAACTCTTTCCTTAAAGTTGGGATTGGTCTCTGTAGTTAGGTGGTGAGGACCACTTCCCTCAAGAGTTTTAGGATTTGACTACACGGGAAGAGAATGATAAATCTCCCTTTATTGTACTCAAACCCTTATGAGAAATCCCTTCAAGTATCTTCAGGCCCTTCATGGGTTGGATTAGATTCTCCCAAAGATACAGATTGTTTATAGCTATGTGAAATCAACTATATCTGCATTTGGGGGGGGGGCAGGGCAATGACAGTTAAGCGACTTGCCCAGGATCATACAGCTAGTCAGTGTTGTGTCTGAGGCTGGATTTGAATTCAGGTCCTCCCAAATCCAGGGCCAGGGCTCTATCCACTGTGCCACCTAGCTGCCCCTACATCTGCATTTATAGCAAAATTCAGAATGAAATTTGGAGTGATTTAAGTAATTGAGTTTCACATTCACAAGTTGAGGTTATGTTGTGTTTTCCTGTGTTTGTTTCACTTGTATAGTATAGCCCAGTGCACAATACCTGGCACCTACTAAGGGCTGAATAATGTGTGTTGAGTTATCCATCATAACGATGGTTAATATAATAAAACTGATAAAGCACTTAGCCATAGTACCTTATACATAGTAGGCAATATAAAAATAGTTATTTCTCCTCCCTTCCCTAACATTTCAAGAAAGAAAATAGTATACTCAAGAGTTTGGTCACACCTCGAAGATGACAAAGTATCCTGAAACATCACCAGTGGTCCTGACTTTTCTCTTGCCACTGAACTTCGATGACTCTGGAAGAGAGAGTAAGACTGACAACTTTGTGCAGCTCTACCTCACTTAAATGAAATTCACGCACAAGTCAAGATATCACCCTACAGTGTCATTCGTCCTCTTAAAAAATGAAGGACAAACATCAACAACAAATAATAATGATACACTCGAGTTTAATATTTTTGCTTTTTTCATCTCCTGTGAAGGAGATGCCTTAATGGATATGGTGTTGAACTTGGAATCAGGAAGACCTGGTTTCAAAACCTGCTCCCATCACTTACTAGTTGTGTGGTCCTAGATGGGACAGTTGCTCTCTATGTATTTCAAATAATTACCTATGAGTTATCAACTAAGCATGATATAGTGGAAGGAGCACTGGTGTTGGAGTCAAAAGAGCTGAGTTCAAATTCTGTCTCTTCAGACAGCTCTTCAGAGCTGTTTTGCTTTTAACATCTGAGTTAATCAATATTGATTCTTCATTGGACTTGGAATTCAAACACCTGGGTTCTAGTTCCAATGTGGATACTATCGGTGTGACCTTGAGTAAGTCTTGAACTCTCCATATCTGTTTCCACATCTTAAAATGAGCTGTGGGATCTGTAGCTATATGAAAAAAATGCTCTAAATTACTATTGATTGGAGAAATGCAAATTAAAATAATTCTGAGATACTACTTCACACCTATAAGATTGGCTAATAGGACCAAAAAGGGAAATGACAAATGTTGGAGGGGATGTGGGAAAATTGAGACACTAGTGGAATTGTGAATTGATTCAACCATTATGTAGAACAATTTGGAACTACTCCCAAAGGGCTATAAAACTGTGAATGTCCTTTGACCCAGCAATACAACTACTATGTCTTTCCAAAAGAGATAAAAAAGAAAAAGGGTCTTTATGTGCAAAATATTTATAGCACCTATTTTTGGTGGCAAAGAATTGGAAATTGAGAATATGTCCCTCCATTGGGGAATGGCTGAAAAAATTGTGGTATAAGATTATGATGGAATACTATTGTGCTATAAGAAATGATGAGCAGGATACTCAGAAAAACCTGGAAAGCCTTACATGAACTGATGCAAAGTGAAATGAGTAGGCACAGGAGAACATTGTACACAGTAACAGCAATGTTGTAAGATGATCTACTGTGAATGGCTTAGCTTTTCTCAGCAATACAATGATCCAAGATGACTCTGAAGGCCATATGATGAAACATGCTATCCATCTCAGAGAAAGAACTGATGGAGTCTGAATACAGATTAAAGCCTACTTTTTAAACTTTATTTTTCTTGGGGTTTTTTTGGCCACATTTTCTTTTACAACAGGACTAATATATGTTTTGCGTGACTACACATTTATAACCTATATAACATTGCTTGCCTTCTCATTGTGGGAAAGGAGGGAAGGGAGAGAATTTGGAACTCAAAATTTAAAAACAAATGTTAAACGTTTTGCATATAATTGGGAAACATAAAATAATAAATAATAATAATTTCTGGGGAAAAATGAGCCAGCTGGATGAGATGTCAAAGAACACTGTATTTGCAGCATGGATCAGTGGAAAGTATGCTGGATTTGAAATCAGAAGAGCCAGGTTTGAATCCTGCCTCTGTCCCTTACCTATCAGTGAGACTTTAGGCAAGTCACTTAAACTCTCTGGCTCTCAAATTCCTCGCTTGTAAAATAAGAAGGATTGGAGTCAATGACCTCTAACGCCCCCCTTTTGGATCTAAAACACAAATCCTACCATTTCTCCCTCTCAAATTTTAGACCTGAATGTTATAAGTTAGAAATGGGGCTGGGGATGAGGTGAGGAACAGGTATGGTGCATTTCACTCAACAGTCAAGTCAACAAGTATTTATTAAGTAAGCACTTTATGCTCTGGGAATTTTTTTTAAAGGGCAAAACCAAACAAACAAACACCCACCCAGTCCTCTCACTTAAGAACCTCACATTCCAGATGTGCAAATGACTATGGACACACAAGATGTATACATAGTAAAAGTAAGATCATGTCGGAGGGGCAGACTACTCTCTTCTTTGGGCCTGGAAAGAGCGCAATGAATTTCTGCTTTCGGGTAGGAGTGGGGAGGAGGGGAGAGGGTAATGTGAACTATCAGATTTCTCAGGCAAGCCCAACTTATTCCATCTAATTTTCCGTTTTATAGAGCAAGGGTGCCGGGGTCGGGGGAGGGAGGGGAGTGGAGGGAGTAATCAGGGCTTTTCATTTCAAATCTAAAACTCCCTTCATTCTCCCACTTCATGCCGAGGCGAAAAGCGTCAGTCAGCTGGGTCTCTTAAAAAAGAGCCGGGGCGGGACAATAAATAAAGAGTACCTGTTCCACCAACTTCCAGATATACAGCCAAAAGTCACGACCCATTTAGAGGATCCAGCAAAGGTGGCGGGTTCAGAATTAGCCATTGGTAGCACCTCCTTTTCTAAACAGAACAGATCGTACCAAACAGAGAGGGACTAACGCTAGGAAACAAGCTGAGGAAGGGGAGTGTGCTGGACTCCCATTGGTTGATGCGCCAGATTTCCCCCCCCTCCCAGTCGCCCTATAACCCCTAGGCAGAGGGAAGGCGCCCATCCATGCTCGCTGTGCTCCAGCAGCCTCTCATCTCTCCTGCAGCCCGACTGTCTCAGGGATGGAGAGAAGGCTTGTAAAGACGACTCAGACCCGAATCAGCCGTTCTCTCTGTCTCTTCCCCCGCCACAATCTCCGGGGTCGAGTTTAGCCACGAGCGAACAGCTCCATTCTTCAGCACAGTGTGGGCGAGCAGTCTCAATAGAGCTGCTCCAGCTCAGGAGGTTGGGAGGTTTGTACCTTTCTCGTTTTCCTCTTCCCCCGCATACTCCTCTTGCCCATTCCCACCATCCTACTCGCCCCGTAGGCTTCGTGCCTGTGAAATTGGAAGCTTGAGTTTGGGTGCCCAGAGTCTGGGAAGCAGAGGAAGGCGAGGAGCGCACGATGGAGAGCGACAACGCATCCACCCCTTCAGCCCTCACCTTCACATCGGGGCCTGAGGGTTACAACAGTAGCCCCAGTGCGCTCGGAGCCGCCGGGGATCAGGGAGACGTAGGGGAGAGTGCGGGCATCCTGCAAAGCAAAGAGCCCCCTTTCTCCATCTTCACCGTGTTAATCTTGACGCTGTTAGTTCTCCTCATCGTGGCCACCTTCCTCTGGAACCTGCTGGTCTTGGCCACCATCCTAAGGGTGCGCGCCTTTCACCGTGTCCCCCACAATCTAGTGGCTTCGACTGCGGTATCCGATGTGCTTGTGGCGGCGCTGGTCATGCCCCTTAGCCTGGTTAGTGAGGTATCTACAGGGAAGCGATGGCGCCTAGGGCGCGCCCTGTGCCACGTCTGGATTTCTTTCGACGTCCTCTGCTGCACGGCCAGCATCTGGAACGTGGCTGCCATCGCCCTGGACCGCTACTGGACCATTACCCGCCATATCCAGTACACCTTGCGCACCCGCAGCCGTGCCTCCAACCTCATGATTGTCCTCACCTGGGCCCTGTCTGCTCTCATCGCCTTTGCTCCTTTGCTATTCGGTTGGGGTGAAGTGTATAGTGCTGAGCTCCAGCGCTGCCAGGTGAGCCAGGAGCCCTCCTACGCAGTTTTCTCCACCTGTGGCGCCTTCTACGTCCCCCTCGGAGTAGTGCTTTTTGTCTACTGGAAGATTTACAAGGCAGCCAAATTCCGCATCGGGAGACGTCGAGTTGCAGTCTTGCCCCTACCTGAGACAGTACAGGTAAAGAAAAGGAAAAAGACGCTCGAGTCACCAGGGACAGTTGGAACATGCAGGGTGGAAAAACAATTAGCTTTTGGGAAGTAGGAGAAACAGGAGTGGGGCGGGGGAAGAGGGAACTAGAAGAGATTTGCACACTGCCCTGTACAGGATGGTGAAACACCAGCCTGCACACCTGGGCTGATACAGAGGTGATGGAGGAAGGCTTAAGCTATTTCTAGACTGGAATGATTGTAGCTGTTTGGTGGGAGGCCTGGTTGTATTGGGAGTCTTAGATGTGTGGTTGCTTATTTTTCACATTCCCCTCATTTTCTCTCTCCACTTTGTGCATCTCCAAATTCTGAAACTGGCCTCACTTTTTAGATCTACTTTTAGTCCTTTCTCAGCTACTCTTTTCCTTTAAACCATCTATCCCTATTGGGCAGGTGAAGTACAGGTGCCCTGGGTTAGGCACTTTTGCCTCCAGGTGGGACAGTTCTTTCTTCCCTGAAACCAGAAGCACCAAGGCATGGTGTTCAGAACCCATCTATACTCCCCTTTCTCTCAGCTTTGAGGGGTATCCCCCTTTTAACCATGGCCAAAAATCAAAGCAGTCCTCTTGGAGAAACTCAAGGTTTCTTATTGATAATCAAGCCCCAACCTGGGTTTAAAATAATGTAGGCCAATAGGGGGCAACTAGGTGGCACAGTGGATAAAGCACGGGCCCTAGAGTCAGGAGGACCTGAGTTCAAATCCAGTGTCAAACACTTGACACTTACTAGCTATGTGATCCTGGGCAAGTCACTTAACCCTCATTGCCCCACAAAAAACAACAGCAACAAAACAAAACAAAAATATAGGCCAATGAAGAGGATTCTCAACACAGTGGTGAAACATGCTAGCGGAAGACTCTTATAAGGAGAGGAGAAGAATTGGTTTAAAAGTTTTTATTTAGGAGTTGAAGGGCCAGCATATTAATGCCTTAGCCTATGGGTAGAAAGAGAGGCAGGGCAGAAGAACTCCAGTGTAATGTAAATGCTTCAATATTTTATTCAGTTGCAGAGGATGTGGACCATAGGGGACACCTAATAGTATAATTGGTAAATGTTCGGAGGGGTGCCTTATTCAGAATTAATCATACTTTTTGAAAAGTCCTTTGGTATTGCTTGGGGCAGATCTAGCTTGCCAGGGAGATAGTTTAAGAAGCAAAGCTCCCATCCATCACCCAAAGAAAATGCTGAGAAGTAAACCCTCAGTAGAGACTTGCTAAGGATTTGTATAGATTTTTATTTCTGATCTGAGAAGACTCATTCTGGATTCCAGCCTAGTAGTCAGAAGAGTAATGTTGGTGAACCTGCACAGAGAAAACTGATTTTCAGAGACTAAAATTTGTTTTTTTTTTTTAACTGGACCTCGGCCAAGACAAAACCAAATCCAAAGTAGCAATGTGGTCCGAAAGAGAGAGCAGTCTAGTCCCCAGTTCCACTCTTACCCATTTGAAATTCAACAAGTCACTGGAACTCTCTGGACCTTATTTTTCTTAATTGTAAAAGTGGACTTGGACCAGATAATCTCTCAGGTAATTTTTCAGATTAAATATTCAGAGAATATCTAATTTATGTGAAGAAATGCCTGAATTACTTTCTCTCCTTCATTCTCTCCACCCTAACTTATCCCAAGAACCTGAGAAATATACCCCATAGGACAATTTGGCATTTCCCCACTTGCAAGTGCTGTGGTTGTATACTGAACCAACACTATAATGGAAAGCATACTAAATTAGGAATAGAAATACTCAAGTTCTAAGCCCAATTCAGATTGTATGACCTTCTGTGAGCCCAACTATCTCAAAGGCTTCTGAGAAAAGGCCCTTAGAAGTAGCGTGGTGTAGTTCAGCAGACCTGGGTTTGACCTCTGGCTCTGCCACTTAGTAGCTGGGTGACCTTGAGCAAGTCACTTAATTTCTCTGAGCCTCAGTTTCCTCATCTGTAAAATGGACCGCCAACATATGCTTGCCCAACTCATAGACTTCTTAATGAGGATCAAATGAGAAAACGTGTCAAAGAGTTTTATAAACTTTCAGAGGCTATAGACATGTGAGCTGTTACACAAAACAAAAACTTTTTTTTTTTTAACAAATAAGCAACATTATCCAATATAGACAGCTAAGAGATAAAATGGTAGAGTGGTGGCCCTAGAACTCAGGAGAGCCCAAGTTCAAATGCAACCTCAGACTTAACATTGTGACTCTAGGCAAGTCACTTAACCCTATTTGCTTCAGTTTCCTCTTTAAAAATGAGCTGGAGAAGGAAATGGCAAACCTCTCCAGTATCTCTGCCCAAAAAATCCCAAATGGAGTCATGAAGATTCAGATATGACTGACTAAACAAAAACACAAATCCAACATCTATAGTTACAAATGTAATTTACCTATATGATTTTAGACAAGTGACTTGGACTCTCTAGGCCTCAGTCTCCTCACTGTCCATAACAGTGGTAGCATGGCCCGCTGGATAGGGTACTAGGATGGGAGTCCAGTCTCTTTTTTTTTTTTTTTTTTTTTGGTGAGGTACTTGGGCTTAAGTGACTTGCCCAGGGTCACACAGCTAGTAAGTTTCAAGTGTCTGAGGCTGGATTTGAACTCAGGTCCTCCTGACTCCAGGGCCAGTGCTCTATCCACTGCACCACCTAGCTGCCCCAAGTCCAGTCTCTTTGCCTCATTTTTCTCATCTGCCTCAAAGATTCCTTCCATTCTTAGATCTGTCCCATGGTGTTTGTGTGTCACTCTGCAGTTTCAAAAGATAGCACTTTCACATTATCTCATTTAATTTCATTACTCTGAGGCAAGGAATGAAGATAGATATGATTGTTTTCACTTTTCAAATGAGGAAGCTGAAGATCAAAGTGGTTCCACTGTGCTGTACTATGGAGGTCCTCTGATCCTGTCTCTATTTTCAGGTAACGTGGGAATAGCTTGTAGTTCTGGGGTATATGGGATGATTAGGGAAGACTAGAACCTCTGGTGTGAGGGCTTAGTGAGCCCTTTTCAAGGATGCTCATTCACCTTTGGCGTCCACCTTCACCCAACTCTCACCTGTGGCTCCAAGGAGCTGTAGCATATGCAACAGCCACACCCCGGTAAACTGTTTCAGAGAAGAGCTAAACCAGGTTGAGGGTAATTGACAGGGCTCAAACCTATAGGTAAGTTAAGGGGATATTTACCCCAAGCACGTGAAGACTTTCCCCCCTCACAGAATGGACTGATAGAACAAATTGTTTGACCTGCCATGAAGACAGCTAAAAACAGGCATTGTGGAGTGTTTAGAGCTTGGTCTCACATTGAAGATGCCAAGGTCATCCGCTACACCCTGGGTCATCATCAGTTGTCTTGACTTTTGTCTTATCACTTGACTTCAATGACTCTGGAAGTTAGGCTGTTGACTTTGTGTAACTCTGCCTCATGTAAATACAATTCACAAGCTACTCAAGAAAGAGATCACCCTTGTGATGTGATTGGTCTTCTTTGAAAATGAAGGACAAACAACAGTTCTAGAAGCAAATCTTCTGTGGTACTAGCCAGCTGTTCTACTTTGCCTTTGCTGATTTCAAACCACTCTGAGGCAGCCTGCTATTTTGATATCAAGGGCAGCAGTATGTTCGCCTGAGTGCCTTCCCGCACTTCTTATGTGTTCTGGGTATTACCATAACTGAGTCTGGAATGTCTTTACTGATTTAAGTAGTCACCAATATTCATAATAGAATAGATAGGCAATGTTCACTTTTTAGCTTCACAACAATATGATGATCCTTAGGTCCACAATAGATAGATAAGCAAATCTCTAGGAAAGTCTGAGATTATCATCTCCTTTGAGGTTTTCTTTCAAATCTTAAGTCTCTAATATTCAGTCATTTCTGTAAGGTTGTGTCAACTCTGACATAAGGCAAGGGGGAAGACAGGAAGGAAATGTGTCCTACTTATCTAGAGCTTCATTCTAGCTTGATTCTAATGGAGGAATTTGGAGAGAGGGAAGGGAGAAAGTGGGGCAGTAGTAATTATCATTGAGTTAAATTTGGAAAATATTCCTAAAAGAAAGTAGGATGTCATTCCTTAAAAGACAAATCTATGGTATTACAATTGTTTTAAGGGCTTACTACAAAAATGCTTCCCATAATATAGTGATTTATTATTTAGAGGGAAAACAAATGAGTCAATAAAAACAATTTTATTTGTTTTTTTAAAAGACAGACACCACTGAAATTACTTTAGATGCATAGATTTAGAGCTGAAAGAGACCTTAGAGAGCATCTAGCCCTATCCATTAATTTCATAGACAAGGAAACAAGCCCAGAAAGTTGGAGCGATTTGCTTAAAGTCAAACAGTTAGTAGTTGGCCAGCTGGGATTCAAAGACAGCTCTTCTGACAGCAAACCTCCCTCTCTTCCCCTTGTACTCAGCTGCCTCTAGTCCTCAGAGATTCAGGGGAGCAGAGATGGAAGCTCCAACAGCTTGATGAGGGAGGAATATCATCCATCCAGGACATCACAGAGACAAAAAGGGAAACTCTGGTCTACAAGATCAGGACAGAAATACTGACTTCCAGCTTTCCTGACTCTGGGGAAGGAATCTAAAGACATTTTGTTATCACCATTTCATTGCGGGGGTCGGGGGGGCAGGAAGAGGGGAAACATAACCTTGGGAGGAAGAGGGGAGGCAAAAGAGGGTGAGGGGGAAAGGAGGGGGAATTGCATTTCATGACTCCCTTTCCTATAAGTTGCCTTCCTGGTTTTTGGTGAGCTCCAGACACTACAAATGATTGAAAATTAGGCTCCTTGGGGAGCCACTGGACTATTCCTCAGGGAACTCTCTCCTACTTTTCCTTTGATCTTTTTTTCTAGTCATAGATGCTAGCTTGTAGGGAAGATTTTTAAATCTTTCACTAACAGCCCATATCTTTCAAAGAAAGTTTGAAACAAATGAAACAAATTAGAAAGAAGGAAATTCAGGTCTAAAATGCACTTTTGGGGCAGCTAGGTGGTACAGTGGATAAAGCACTGGCCCTGGATTCAGGAGGACCTGAGTTCAAATCCAGCCTCAGACATTTGACACTTACTAGCTGTGTAACCCTGGGCAAGTCATTTAACCCTCATTGCCCTGCAAAAAAATAAATTAAAATTTAAAAATTTCACTTTTTATTCAGGTTACAGGATTTGGATGTCTTGCTTAAATCATCCAAATAATTCCCTCCATAAGCATTTTTTAAATGTCTATATAACAACCAACCGTTTTAGGTAGGGCCAGGGGAAGGGCTCTGCAGTGGTAGTCTTGACAAAACAACCAAACTCAGTTCTTTGGCTTCATGCACATAAAACTAAAATTAACTGAATTTTTCACTTCTTTTCTCATTGTACTGTTATGGAGAGATAGCCAACCTGTGTCTGTATGTGCACATGTATACCTATTTCGTCTTTGGTTACTTACTTTTGACACTGAACTTCATGGAGAGCATTGTGGAAGTTGCTCAATCCTTTCATCTTCTCCCCTTTTAAGAAGGGAAGAGAGAACACAATCTCTCCCAGACCTTCTCACTCAGACCTTGCCTGTCTCTACTCTGTCTCCCTTCCTTGGGGGCTGGAGATTCAATCAGCCACATTCCATTACAACAATTAGCTCACTTTTTAGCCTATGGACAACATGATGGTCCTTGGGTCCACATGATCCCCTCTGCTGTTTTATGGAGTTTATAAAAGAGGTTAGTAGGATAGTCACAATAGCTCAGAGTCCCCAGTAAGGAAAATTCCTAATATTCAGAGAAATACAATACTATGCCCTCGTTTAAATGTTTGGGTATCTCCAGCTAACCCCCAGCCACTGTATTGGAGAAATGTTTAAGGTAAAAATAAGCAAGATACATTATAATGTCTCTTAATGGTATGTCGTTTGAAAATATATGAGGGTACCTATCTCTGTTCTAGGTTTTAGGGAAATTAGCTGGGGTTTCTAATATATTGCTACTTATAAATTAAAGGCTACTGTACGAGTTTTGGGCATTAAGCATTTATTAAAGCATATTAAATGCCAATAAAGAGAGAGCACATTGCTGAGAAGTATAATTCAGAACCCCTACATACCTAGATAGAAGAGAAAGTGGGGACTGCATGGCTGCCTCCTTCAGCATCCCAGGCCCAGTGTAAAATCCTAGGATGGGAAAAGGCACAGCAAGAAGAGTAGGGGAGAGAAGAGAGTGACCCACCTCACCCCAAGGGTTTTTATCCTCTCTCAGGTAGAGGTGGGTCACTGCACATTGATCCAAGCTAATTAGCCAGTCCATCAATTGACATGACTTGAGAGGTGGACTAGGTTAGTTAACTTCCTTTAGGTAGTCAGGAAGGTCAATCTATATTTATTTTGCAATCCTACTGACTTTGGACTGGCCTTAAAAAAGTTCAGGCAAGGGTCCCTCAAGTGGGGGACTCTGGGACCCCCCAAAACCCATTATTTTCTCACAATGGACAGGGCCAAGAAGAGGAAGTTTGGAGAAAGTAGACTTTTTCTTTAACTTCCCTTAGTCTTTTAGAAATAGGTTATAGCCAACAGCCTTAATCAAAGTTCTTTCTTCTGAGATGCCTCCTGAAGCCCATTGAACCTCCACCTTTCCCTTCTTTTCTGTGGTGCCACCAATTATTCTGGTATCTATTACCCCTTAGACATTAATGCTTTTCATCTCACCTCCTTAAGTCCTTGGTGGGGCTGGGGATACCATCTTCAAGATCCTTCCTCACAGATGGTATGTATGTCCTTTTTTCAAAATTCCTGGGCATGGCTCCAAGTCCTCCTTCTTGCTCAAAGAAATAAAGAGTCCAAAATACTCTCCGGGAATTTTCATCCATCTGAACCACAAATTCCAGAATTCCATTAAATTCTTAAACATCTGTTACATATGTGTGTGTCTGCATGTACATATAAACATATATGAATGTATGTGTATATGTGTGTTACCAAACAGAAGCTAATAGCTTATTAGAAGGAAGAATCCTGTTTGTAATATCAACTTAAATAGGGCCCCTTTCTGCATTATACTATATAATTAGAGTCCTGTACATAATAGTTGCTTAATATTTGTTTAATTGAGGTCTTTAGTATTAATCTGAGACAAAACTCCATGATAATCTTTGCTCTTTTCCATCTGCCCAATAGTTATACTTTGACATGGTCTTCAATTCCTCCCTCTCTCTTTCCTTGCATATAAATGTATTACTAAATTTTGTGCTTTTTAGCCTTACAACATCTCTTATAGCACTTGGCACTTAATAATGCTTGTTTGATTGCCCCAAATCTGTCTTCCTTTCCCCTCTTCTATTTTAAGGGAATACATTTCTAGAAAATCTAATAGAATCATAGAATTTTAGAGCTGGAAGGCACCACAGAGGTCATCTAGTCCTACATCATCACTTACAAATAAGGGAACTAAGGGGTTGAGGAGATGAAGTGACTTGTACAAAGCCACACAGGTGCAAGAAGCAGAATCAAGACTGGAAACCAGGCCCTTTGACATCCTGACCAGGGTTGTTTCCATGAAGGATCTAATATTTTGTATTTTAATTTTCTGGAGGCAATAGTAAGGGTACCACACATAGTATCTTCTCTTTGTATCTTCTTCCCTTTCCCCCTCTTCCTTCTCTTTCTTTCCTCTTCTGTCCTCCTGTCTTTCTTTATGCCTCCACCTTATCCTTTCCCATCTCTTTTCCTCTCCTTCATTTCTTACTACAAATGTTAAAGGGAAGATAGAGATCATTTATTAGATATTATGAACTGGGGATTCAAAACCAAAAATATTTCTTGCCCTGAAGGAAATTAGAGTTTGTTAGATGGGAACATCTAAGCCCAGATAAGTAAATACAAAAGTAAGAAATGTTTCCCTTGGAGGGGAAGCAGTTCCACTTCTAGTATGTGACAGGGTGACCCACAGCTAAGAGGTAGCATGGAACTCCAGTTCCAATAAAGAAAGAAGGTATGTGCTTGGAGGGCAATTCTTGTTCCCACATCTAATGAGTGGGCTGGTGCCTCAGTTTTACTATAATTGTGTGGACTACCGGTGAACTCAGGGGCAGAGTCTGTTTCCTACTGCTAGTTGCTGACATCTCCAGGATAACTCTCTACAAGTGTGTGTGTGTGTGTGTGTGTGTGTTTGTGTGTGTGTGTGTGTGTGTGTGTGTGTGTGTGTGTGTTGGGGAGGGGGGAGGGAAAGATATATAAGAGCCAGGTAACAAGGCACTAAACTAACTAAAAATGTAGCCATGACTAGTGAACTATTATTAGGTGCAAATTAATCCCTTAAGTGAACCAGGAATGAAGCATAAACAATAGGATGAGGAATGATAGACCATGACTCCAGGTGACTTTTAAAAGTCAATTCATTATTTTTTTTTTAAAAGTCAATTAATTTGATCAATTGTGATAGACTTAGCTCTTCTCAGCAATACTATGATTCAAGACAGTTCCAAAAGACTCCTGATGGAAAATGCTCTCCACACCCATAAAAAGAACTATGGAGTCTGAATGAAGATTGAGGCATACTATTTTCACTTTGTTTTGTTGTGTTTTTTTCCTTTTCATGTTTTTTCCCTTTTGTTCTGATTCTTCTTTGACATGACTAATGTAGAAACATGTGAGGGTTTTTTAAAAAGTCATTTCATTGAATCTAAGCAGCAGACTTAAGAGGATCTCATAGTGTGAGCTGGAAAATGGGAAGCTAGGAGAAGTTACATGGAGCAGTGAGAGTAGAAGTGTGGATAGAGAATACCATCACAAAGAAAGGGGGCATGATTTTAAGAGGACCCATTGAGTTGAAGTATATCCAAAAAAGAAGCCATATTGCTGAAAACTTGCTTGTCTACAGACACTAAGGCAGTAATCCCATATCCCCTTTTTCCTAAAGCTTTTTCATGAGAAAACTCTACTAACCTTTCTTTGCTTTGCAATGTTTTCTTTTTTTTTTAAAACAGCGGAAACCAATAGTATTTTCTGGTCAGGTTGTACTTATTTGGAATATCGTTGAGAGAAGAAACATCCCCAGAGCAGAGATTCTAAGAGGTAGGTCTCACACTGAGATTTTGTCAAAAGTGTTCTCTCTCTCTCTCTCTGGGGAAAGATTTAGAGCTACAAAGAGAAAGAGAATGAGCAAACCTTTGATACCACTTCTCAGAGTGGAGATGGTGCATTTACAAATGAGTAAGTGGGGCAGAGGAATTTGTAATCAACTTGCAAACATAGGTAGGTATCAGACTGTAAGGCGCCTTAAATGTGAAACCAGGGAGTTTGTATTTTATCAGAGAGCCAAAAAGGGAGCCATGGGAGCTTCCAGAGAAAGGAAGTGATGTGGTTCCTCTAAGATTTATGCTTTAAGAATATCAATTTGGCAGCTGCGAAGGAGAGAGGAAAAAAGACTGAAGTCAAAAGAACCATTAGGACTTCCAGAGTGGAGACAAGATGGTGGAGGAAAGGCAGTGAGCTCTCAAACTCATGACACAATCACTCCAAAAAACATCCAAATAATGCCATTGTACAATTCCTGGAGCAGCAAAACCCATAGAGAATGTGTTGAAATCATCTTCAAACTAAGGACAGCTTGGAAGGTCGGAAGGAGGGAGCTGCTGTGCTGAGACAGGAGTGGAGCCCAACCCCACAGTCACCCTGACACAGATCCAGTCCCAGGAAGGCCTCGCCAGAGAAAGAGACCCCCCAGAGCCTCTGAATCAGCTGCAGCACCAGTGTCATCTGGAACTAAACTCACAGTCTAGTGAGAGGGCTGAGCCCTTGGCAGGGGGGGAGACTACAGGGGTCTATGCTGGTGCTGAGGAAGAACTTGGGTTTTTTTTACCTCTGCTGGGAACCAGGAGGTAAGCTTGAGTTGCAATGGCCCAGGAGGGGGAGGGGCACAGGCTCATCAGAGCCACAACACACAAAGCTGGTTGATTAGTAAGCTGGTCTGGGGTCATCTACAGATCAGGGAACAGGCCAGGCGAGTGAAGAACCTGATCCTCTTTAAATCATACCACCTGGGACCTTCTGAAGCTTGGGATAGTGAAGCCTGGAAACAGTGCCCCACTTTAAGGAGCTAAAAGTCAAGTACAAGAAAGGCAAGATAAGCAGACAAATAAAGGTGAGTCACATAGAAAGTTTCTTTAGTGACAAGGAAGATTGAGGTGCACCCTCAGAGGAAGATGTCAACATCTGGGCCCCTGTATCTAAAGCTTCCAAGAAAAATATGAATTGATCTCAGACCATAGAGGTGCTCAAAAAGGACTTTGAAGGTAAAGTTAGAGAGGTAGAGGAAAAAATGGAAAGAAAAATGAGGGTGATGCAAGAAAGACATGAGAAAAAAGTCAACAGCTTGAAAAGCCAAATGGAAAAGCTCTCTGACAAAAATAATTGCCTAAGAATTAGGATTGAACAAATGGAAGCCAGTGACTTTATGAGAAACAAAGACACAATAAAGCAAATCCAAATGAATAAAAAAATAGAGGGCAATGTGAAATATCTTCTTGGAAAAACTGCTGACCTAGAAAATAGGTCCAGGAGAGATAATTTGAAAATTATTGGTCTACCTGAAAACCATGATCAAGGAAAGAGCTTAGACATCATCTTCCAAGATATTCTCAGGGAAAATTGCCCTTAAATTCTAGAAGCAGAAGCTAAAATAGAAATTGAAAGAATTCACCAATCACCTCCAGAAAGAGATCCCAAAAGGAAAACTCCTAGGAATATTATAGCCAAATTCCAGAGCTCTCAGGTCAAGGAGAAAATATTACAAGCTGCCAAAAAGAAAGAATTCAAGTACTGTGGAGCCCCAGTCAGGATAGCACAAGATCTAGCAGCTTCTACATTAAAGGTCCAGAGGACATGGAATATGGTATTCCAGAAGGCAAAGGAAATGGGATTACAACAAAGAATCACCTACCCAGCAAAACTCAGCATAATCTTTCAGCGGAAAAAAAAAATGGGACTTTAATGAAAAAGAAGACATTCAGATATTTGTGATGAAAAGACCTGAACTGAATGGCAAATTTGACTTTCAAATACAAGACCCAAGAGAACTATAAAAAATTGGAATTGGGGGACATACCTGGGGTCATGCAGTGGGTGACTGTCTTGCGTCTGAGGCCAGGTTTTGGCTGTGATCTCCCTGGGTCTAGGGTGGATGCTTTGTCCACTGTGTTACCCAGCTGCCCCATGATGACATTTTTAGGGTTAAACTGAGGAGTGAGGGGAATGCACTGGGGGAGGGGGAAGGGCAGAGGTAGCATGGGGTGAAATCCCACATGAAAGAAACAGGAAAGGGCTTATGGAGTGGGGGAAGAGATGGGAGAGGAGCAGGGCAGTAAATGAATTTTACACTCTTCAGAATGGGCTCAAAGACCTTAAACTCATCAGAGTTGCCTCAAGGAGGGATTAACACACACACACACACACACACACACAATTGGGTGAAGTAATCTATTAATCTGGGTAGTAAATGAGCCTAACACTCACCAGAATTGGCTCAAACACCTCAATCTCATCAGAATTGGCTCAAGGAGGGAATAACATAGAGATAGAGGGGCAAAAGAAGGGAGGGAAGATTGGGGGTGGGGACAGACAGAAGCAAATCCCTTTTGAAGAGGGATAGGGTGAAAGAAGATAGATAATAGAGTAAATATCATGGGGAAGGGAATAGGATGGAGGGAAACAGTTAACAATAGCAATTGTGAAAAAGAGAAAAGGGGGAAAATTGTACAAAAAATATTTATAGCAACTCTTTGTGGTGGCTAAGAATTGGGAATCAAGGAAATGTTCATCAATTGAGGAATGACTGAAGAAGCTGTGGTATATGATTGTAGTGGAGTGATATTGTGCTATAGGAAATGACAAACAGTATGATCCCAGAAAAACCTGGAAAGACTTGTATGAACTGATATATAGTAAAGTGAGCAGAACTGGGAGGACATTATGCATAGTGACAGCAGAATTGTTCGATGAGCAATTGTGAATGACTCTCAGCAATACAATGATCCAAGACAATCCCAAGGGACTAATGATGAAGCATACTATCCACCCATAGAAAGAACTGATAAAAAGAGCACTTGTGGATTGTACATATATAACCTGGTTGATATCTTGTGGATGGGGGATGAAAGGGAGGGAGGGAGAAAAATTTGGAACTGTTAATCTTATGAAAATGGATGTTGAAAACTACCCTTACATGTAACTGGAAAAAATAAAATAAATGTTTGTTGCAAAGGATAAAAAAAGAACCATTAGGTTGTTGCAGTATTCTAGACCAGGGATGATGGGGTGACATGTGAGGAGAGAGAAGGGATAGATGTGGGAAATAATGAGGAATTAGGATTGATTAGTCTTGTCAATTGATTAAATGTAAGAGACTAATGGAAACAGTAGAATTGAGGATAACTTTGAGTTTGTGAACTTGGGTGAACTGAAGTATGGTGGAATCCTCAACAGGAAGAGGGGAGTGTTTGGCAGCAACAATGATGAGTTTTGTTTGTACATACTGGATTTATGATGACTATGGGACATGCAATTGAAAATGGCCAATAGGCAGTTTGGTGGTGTGCACTCAGAAAAGTGACTAGGTGGATATATAGATCTGTGAATGATCTGCATGGAGATGATTCTTAAACACATGGGAACTGATGGGATCACCAAGGTGGGGGGGAGGGAGGGAGGAGAGAGAGAGCCTGAGACAAAGATCAGGTGTAGTCCAACACATAGGGATGAATCATAGATAATGGGACAGAGAATCATAAGTTCCTTTATTCTGAGTATATTATAATACCTAGATAACAGGGAATTATTTTGAGCTAGGTGAGACCTAACCATGTAGATACTTCTCAAGTCATGACCAGAAAGCCATAGAGGACTGTTCTCAGTGGAAGAATACAAAGTGTTAGCATATGCTAATAACCACTAATGACCTCATGAAACCCTAAAAAGACTTCAGGTCAAACAAATAAATTATTCCAGGTGACAATAGAAATCTAGACCAGACCCTAATTGATTCAACTTTCTGAGACTTCTTCCATTCTTAACCTCAACACAGTTGGTTTTTTGCCTCCCTACACCAACTAAATTGCCTGAAAAACTGTGTGCTCCAAATAGAATTAGAGCAATTATGTGTTGTGGTTTATGGAGTCTTTTCATGTGGAAGGAGAGCTTTATAAAGCCACACTCTCTCATTATTATTATTTTTTCCTACCAGATGCAAACCCAGTAGCACTAAGATTTTTTTTAACAAGAAATGTTCTGTAAGTTGTTTCATTTGGCTTTCCGATCCTGCAGTATTTGAGCTATTAAGAGAAGCTGAGTATAGAGTCATGCTTCAGCTTTCAAAAATGAAGCCGGCAGCTTGTTTTCACTTTGATGTGTTCTTTACAGTTCTGAAGGTTCTTTTAAATGCTTCAGAAAAAAAAAAAAAGAAAAAACCCAAGAGATTTGTAGCTTAGTAACTTGGACCACGTGGCTGTGAAACATAGTAGAGAGAAAGGAGGATATGTTTTTTTCAGGCTCTACTCTTTGATGGCACAAAACAAAATGTCTGGATGGCAACTGGAAAGGTCCCTTTGCTAGATATTTCCCAATACAATGGAAGTTCATTAAAATGAAATCAGTCAAAAATAAAAATTAAATCAGTCCCAAATATTTTTAGTAACAAAAGGTCTAGAAGTTAATTCCAAGAAGCAGCTGTCAAAACTTATGGCCTCAGATTTCTGTACACAAAGTGTATGGGTTACAAGCAAGGGAAATTAAAGATCTTTATGCAAGGAGGGAAATTTCACATCATAGCTATCATAGAGACTGATGCTATAAAACCCATGGCTCTGGAATATGGCTTTGGAAGGATATTGGTTTTCCAAAGGGAATAAGATAGGTAGTATGTGTGGGGAGTGGAGGGGGGCTGGTATATTAAGGTGATCAACTTATAGTTAGGCAGCTAGGCAGTACATTGTGCCACATACTCAGAAAGTTCTGAGCCCAAATCTGGCTTTAGATGCTTACTATGTGATCCTGGGAAAGTCACTTAACCCTTATCTGCCACAGTTTTCTCATCTACAGAATGAGATGATAATAATAGTACCTACCTCTCAGGGTTGTGGTGAGGATAAAATGAATTAATATTTGTAAAGCACTTTGCATATGTTAAAGTGCTATATAAAGCTGTTATTATCATTATGACAAGAAAAAAAAAACAGGAAAGCGATCACAGGGAATAGCACTTGGATTTTCATCAGAAACCGTGGTATCTAATTGGCAGCTATGATGTATTACCATAATATTTTTTGTGAGGGGGAGAGTGGGGGGGAGGTTAATGGTTGGTTCTGTGATTTCATTTGCATAAGATCATCCCAGGGAGAAAACTCTCTCTACCAATACAGATCAGCACCTGATATGTGTTACTGAGAGACTAAGTGACTTATCCATATTAAAATATTCTGTGTATATCACGGGCAGGATTTTGCCCAAGTTTTTCTAACTCTAAGCTAACAACTACACCATAGCACCCTCTCACTAGAATAATAGTGCTAAGAAAAGAGTCTCACCAAATTAAGATAGATTTGACTTAATAAGAAAACTCACTCCAAGGAGGGTTATAGATAGGGGCATCTAGGTGGTACAGAAAGCTCATGTGTGGGACTTTGAATCAGGAAGACCTGAATTCAGTTTCTTCCTCAAACTTACAAGCTGTGAACCTCTGCCTCAGTTTCCTCATCTGTAAAATGAGAAAGAAAATAGCACCAACCTCAGGGTTGTTCTGAAGTTCAAGTGAGATGTAAAGTACTTTGCAAATCTCAAATCATTTTTGTTTTTTGGGTTTTGGTTTTTTTTGCGGGGCAATGGGGGTTAAGTGATTTGCCCAGGGTCACACAGCTAGTAAGTGTCAAGTGTCTGAGGCCGGATTTGAACTCACATCCTCCTGAATCCAGGGCTGGTTCTTTATCCACTGTGCCACCTAGCTGCCCCTTGTTTTGTTTTTTATTTTTTGTTTTTTTTTATAACATTTTTCTTTTTCTTTTCTTTTCTTTTCTTTTCTTTTTTTTTTTTTTTGGTGAGGCAATTGGGGTTAAGTGATTTGCCCCGGGTCACACAGCTAGTAAGTGTTAAGTGTCTGAGGCCAGATTTGAACTCAGGTACTCCTGAATCCAGGGCTGGTGCTTTATCCACTGCGCCATCTAGCTGCGCCCCCCCCATTTTGTTTTTAAAGAGCATTTGGGTAAAGTATACAAAGGTAGAAATAGTAATAATATTATCATCTGCATAAACAGCAGAGACCATGGACAAAAACAAAAGCAGATGAGTTTAGGAGAACAAATCACAAGTCCAGCACTGAGGCATGACATAGCATTCCTGGAGAACTTCAGTTATCTGAACATCTACTGGAGCTCTGTCTGAAGAAAAATGGCTAATAATTTTTTTGACTTGCCCTAATTTTATCCCTCAAAAGTAAAGGAAACATTGATAGGAAATTCTATCTGGGGATATGATAGGGAGGAACTATTTGCTGGTTTGGTGTTTCTCACCCCACCCCAACCCTGCCATCTTTCCCTCCACTGTGCCTCTTTTATATGAGATAACTTACCCCAGTCTACCACTCCCTTCCCCCTTGTCCCTGTGCATCCTCTTTCTCACCCTTTAATTTTTTTTTATAACATCCCATCATAGTCAACTCAAACCCGTGCCCTCTATCTATGTTTAGTTCTTTTAACTGTCCTAATAATGACATTTCTTAGGAGTAACAATTATCACCTTTCCATGTAAGAACGTAAACAGTTTAACCTTATTTAATACCTTGTGATTTCTCTTTCCTGTTCACCTTTTTATGCTTCTCTTGAGTCTTATATTTAAAAATCAAAATTTCTGTTTTGCTCTGGTCTTTTCACAAGGAATGCTTGAAATTGCTCTATTTTATTGAATAGCCATTTTTTCCCCTGATGGATTATATGCAGTTTTTCTGGGTAGGTGATTATTTCTTGTAATTCTAGCTTTTTGCCCTCCGGAATATCATACCAAGACTTCTGATCCTTTAATGTAGAAATTGATAAATCTTGTGTTATCCTAACTATGGGTCCAGATATGCAAATTGTTTCTTTCTGGTTGCTTACAGTATTTTCTCCTTGATCTAGGAGCTCTGGAATTTGGGTGTAATATTCCTGGGAGTTTTCATTTTGGGATATCTTTCAGGTAGTGGTAGATGAATTCTTTCAATTTCTAGTTTACTCTCTAGTTCTAGGATATAAGGACAGTTTTCCTTAATAATTTCTTGAAATATCATGTCTAGGCTCTTTTTTTATCATGGCTTTCAGGTAGTCTACTAATTCTTAAATGATCTCTCCTGATCTATTTTCCAGGACAGATGTTTTTCCAATGAGATATTTCACATTTTCTTCTATTTTTTCATTCTTATTGATTTTGTTGTTTCTTGATGTTTCATTTGCCCAATTCTAATTTTTAAGCAATTCTTTTCTTCAGTGAACTTTTTACTTCCTTTTCAAGTTGGACTATTTCTACTTTTTAAGGAGTTCTCTGTAGTGAATTTTTGTACATCTTTTCCCTTTTTTGTGCTTCCTTTACCAAGCTGTTGACTTTTTTTTCATGATTTTCTTTCATCACACTCATTTCTATTCTTAATTTTTTCTACCATCTTGGATCCTGTTTGCTGGTTTGGAAATAATGGGAACCTTGGAGGGAAGTAGCCAATTTTGTCTTAGAATTTGTGATAGAGAAGAGGAAAGTCTGGCATAGTCTGAAGTACAGTGAAACATCCTAGATTTTTGGAGTTATTTCAAAGGGTTCAGAGAAAGAATAGGAGGAGCATCATGGCCTATCATTCTGTAGAAGTCAAACCAGCGAGTACACAAGAGTAGAAATCTGATGAATGGAGCTCCAGTGAGGAAAAAGGGTGATTTTCTCAGGAGGAAAATGCTGATGCACAGGGAACTCACTAACAAAGTTGGATTTTTTCATTAAAAAACTAATTATAGGCTTAATATTTAACACTAACATAGCTAAACTTTGTAACTACATTTAAATCAATTATGGAAGGGGGTATTGAATTACTACACTGGTGAATTTAGGAGAGGGGAGACCTGGTGATAGCCAGGCTTGGAGCTTGATGTGTGAATTCTAATCCACTAGTTAGGAAACCCTTATGTGTTTATCCACACTATTATGTGAGACTTAGATTGTTACCCCTTCAAGGGATTATTTCTTTTGTATAGTGCAAATGGCTTAATCAATTACTTCAGATGCTGTCCACTGATTCATTGAGAAGTTCACATAAACTTTGAAGCTTTCCCTTTTTTATAGCCCTAGCAATAGAAGGGATTTTAAGGTGTCATCTAGTGCATCTCTTTTTTTACTTTGACTAAGGAGGGAGAGGGAGGAGGAAACAGTTCCCAGTGGGGAGAAAGACTTCATGGAGAGAGAAAGAGATTTGAGTTTTTCTTCTGCTACATATTGTTCGTATGACCATGGGTATATCATTTACCCTCCCAGAGGCCTCCTGGCTTCCCTGGCTTCCTTCAAGTCCCAGGTAAAATCCTGTCCCCTACAAGAAGCCTTTCCCAATCCCTCTTAATTCTAGTGCCTTCCCTCTGCTGATTATTTTTTAAAATTTATCTTATATATAGCTTGTTTGTACATATTCATTTGCACATCATTTCCCCTAATAGTTTGTGAACTTCTGGAGGCTAAGAACTATCCTTTTACTTTCTTTATATACTCAGCATTTAGTATAATGTTTGGTACATAGTAGGTGCTTAATAATAGTCAGGTGACTAGCTGACTGACTGATTCTTGGTGCTTTAAATAACTCTCTAAAACTATAGCTGCAGAGAAGGTGTCTACCTATATTGCTAGACAAATTTCCCTTACATAGGAATTCTGTATAGTAGGGAAATCATAGGTCCTGTCCCATCCTGTTCCAAATAAGTTTTTTTTTTCAATCTCCTAATGGTGTTTGACTTTAAAAACCATAATTGGCAGTTTCACAGAAACCTAGTGCAGTGACAGGGATCAGTTTAGCCAATCAATCATTAGCCAGCCACCTGCCCCACTTATAGTGACTAATAATGTTATTTCCTGATACTCTAGCCAGTTGGGAGTACTTCTATTGAATCAATCAATCAAAGACTTTACACTAGATGCAAAAAAACCTTAAAAGATATTCAATGAAACGGAATGACATTGAATAGGAACTATATTTGGATTGGTAGAGGAGACTTGGTTGCACCCTGGTGGGGTTTGTATAAAACAAGCAACCTAGTTTGGTGTTGGAGTTTTAAGTGCCTGTCCATTGTAATGGTAGAAGTTGTTCCAGTCAAGCCCTTGAGAGAGCAGAGTCTTGGTCTTCTCCTCCACCCCATTGCCAGAGGAGGTCCTCTGAACTTTGGAGAGTTGGAGGACTTGGACTTCTCTGGAGTCCTAACAGTATACCAGCAATAGCAGTTATCGGTGACTATACCAGGGGCTGAGGACAAACTAGACCCAATGAGGAAGGGAAATCTTATGACTCCACAAGGATCCCAGCAGAAACTTACACCACAAATATAGGGAACTTCATGAGTATCTCCCCCATGAAGGAAACAAAAAGACTTCAAGTAGCTAAGAGTCTTACCCTTTTGGTACATGTACTTTCTAAACTTTGAGCCCATTTTCCACTGGACTCTGTAATGGTGAGAGAGTGTATCACAAACTTGGGGGTGTTCTTCATTACTACCTTAGTAATACCCCTTACTGAAAGTTAATTAAGGGGCAGCTAGGTGGCACAGTAGATTAAGCACCTGCCCTGGATTCAGGAGGACCTGAGTTTAAATCCAGCCTCAGACACTTGACACTTACTAGCTGTGTGACACTGTGCTAGTCACTTAACCCTTATTGGCCAGTGGGGTGGTGGTGGAACGTAATTAAGATTGGCTGACTAATATCAACTGATAGGGAACCATACTGGTGGGGGCTTATATTCTATAGAAAAAATTTCCTCCCAATCCATTTGAGTTACCCCTTTAAAACCTAGAAGGAAACAAGTAATAGCCACACTCTGGAGACCCAATCTGACAGTGTGAGTGTGAGTAGGGAGAATAGCTTCAGAACATGTACAACCTTAGGAACACATTGCTTTCTCATTTTTCAGCCAACTTAAGTCAGAATTTTCTTCTAATGTCTCTATCCATTATCCCAAGGGCTGTCTTTGGACAAATTCCACTTGTCTCAAAATATAGCTGTTCATCAGGTATAGTGGACTAGAACTCCAGAATCAGCCTACTTAATGAATGTATCACTTATCACCTCTTCTACTTTTGGTTGTAACAAAATTGCTTCTGCCACAGGTGAGGTTCATAAAGTGTTGGGTTTTGTTTTCTTCTGAGAGTACAAAGAGTTTCCCTCTGACTTGAGTTTTTAAAAAGTTTGATTTAAAAAAAAATAACTTTTTACTTTCCTGACTTCATCCCCACCTCAAATTCTTTGCCTAAGAAGCTTCTTTACCCCATAACTAGGAAAACCCAAGACAACTTATATTAAAAAAGTAGAGAAAACTCAGCAAGTTCTGGTGAATGGATGAAAAATGCTCTACTTCTTATCAAGTCGTGCTGAGGATATGAAGGGGAAAATGGGCTAAGAGGGGGCATGAGGTGAGTAGGTAGGCATTTTCCATCCTCTTCTGAGAGATTTGCTAAATATTCACGTAGCAAGTCCTCACCATGTCCTTGGAAGATTAGCTATTCCACCTCTTAAGCTTCATTTGGCCATTGGATGATTGGTGGAATCTGTTAATCATGAAAAGGAGATGAGTATCTCTGAACCTTTTTGCCAGAATATTTTCATAACCTGAAACAACTTATTTTAGGAAGGAGGCTTGCGGCTGACAGGATACAAGACAAATTACATGCCAGCCGAATGTTTGCTTTTCAAGGGTTTGTCTCCCCTGAAGGGGAGAATATTTGTTGTTCTTACCTCACATAGCCCAGATGATGATGAGAATCCTATTTGTTCTGTTGATAGGATCTTGTACTTTTTTTCTCTTCCTTTCTTCCTCTGGTAGATTTCAGCTATCAGGAAACACAAGTATTATTCTTTGCCTGTAAGAGTGCTCCCTCCCCTCCTTTCCCCTTCACAGTGTTTTCAGATTGTTTTGAATGACCCTGGAAATAAATATAAGAATAGATAGTGCATATTGGGAAGAAGTGTGGCTTAATGGTGGAATGAACAGTGGAATAAGAAGGAAAGGAGCTAGAGTCTATTAACTAGCTGCTTGATTTTAGGTTAGTCCTTTTACCTCTCCCTTTCATCATCACCTAGGCAGCTAGGTGGCAGAGCAGATAGAGTGGATGGTGGAGTCAGAAAGACCTGAGTTCAGTTATGGTCTCAGATACTTACCCTAGGCAAGCCATTTAACCTCTGTCTAAGAATAATAGCACCTACCTCCCAGGGTTATTACAAGTAATAAATGAGATAATATTTGTAAAGCATTTAATACAGTGACTGGCACAAAGTAGGCACTTAATAAATGCTTATTCCTTACCTTCCTTGCGTGTCAAATAGGGAGGATAATGCCCCTTTTGCCTATGAATCAAGAGGATATTTCAGAAGAGCAGGTGAAAGAAAATGCTCCTAAAAGAACTTTGATAAAGCAATATTATACCATCATCATTATTATTAGAATATAATACTTTTCCACTTTTTTTTCTTTTTTCTTTCTTTTTTGAGGAGCAATGAGGGTTAAGTGATTTGATAACACTTTTGACAGTGATTACTTTGATATGTGAAGTTGTGTGTCTAGTTGTCCTTTATATGCCACCACCCGCAAAAGAATGATCCTCTGACAGTAGGGTTCCAACTGCTTCTCTTATTGGAAACTCTTATATGATGATAACAATGTTGTCTAGACCTTGGAAGGAGGAACAGAAGCATTCTGTACCTTTTTCTGGAAAGATGGCAAGACTAACCAGGGCATGATCCAGTGGAAAGGCCATGTGATTTGGGCTCGAGACATGGGATTGAATCCTGACTCACCCACTTACTACCTATGAAACTGTAGAAGCCATTGAACTTCTTTGGATCTCTGTTTCCCCATCTGTAAAAAGAGTGGGTTGGATTAGGTGGCCCTGAAGGTCTCTTTGAGCCATGAATCTATTATTTTGAATATTTTCTTGTTGTGGGAATAGCCTGCATGGATGCTTAGAATGCAAGCACCTTTCTAGTAGGGATTGTTCCATCCTTTGAATTTATATCTCTAGCATCTGGCTCATAGTAGGCACTTACTAAATACTTGTTGATTGATTCCATGCTTCTTTTTGTCTCCCTTATTCCTTTTTTTTTCTTTCGGTTTTTTTTGGGGGGGGCAATGAGGGTTAAGTGACTTGCCCAAGGTCACACAGTTAGTGTCAAGTGTCTGAGGCCGGATTTGAACACAGGTACTCCTAAATCCAGGGCTGGTGCTTTATCCACTGCACCACCTAGCTGCCCCTCCCTTATTCCTTTTGATCACAGGCATACATTAGCAAGACAATTGCCTGGGTTTTGATGTACAGTCTATTGCTAAGGGAGCATGTTGAAGCTATAAAATTATCTCATCTATGAAAGGGCAACATTAAAATGCCATAGCCCACTGAGCTAATCCATCCAGTTCCTCAGCACAAAGAGTATCCAGAAAAATATATTTACTTCAGTGGATCTTCCCTCTCATCAACTCTAGAGGTATAGATTATAATGCATCCATCCTTTTAATTCTGTATGATTATTGTGCATGTCCTCACATAAATCCTCCACATGAGTATTTACCCAGAGTTCTGTGGGCCTCCCCTAAATTCTTCTGAAATTACATAGATATCAGTGGAGTCTGGTATGGAATTGAAACTTCAGAAGAGATGAAGGTAATTGATAGAATTAAAATGTTGCCATCCTGCAGCTCTCGTTTCCTCAAAGGAGACGATGTTCTTGTGGGATTAGGATAAATGGAGATGAGGGATGAGTGAAATCTTAGCAGGGAGGGGGTTTGTTCACTGACTTTGGAATCAGGGGGTCTCAGTTCAAATCCTACCTCTAATACTATGTTTCCTCATCTGGAAAATGTGGTATCCTCCAAGATCCTTTTTTTTGGTGGGGGGCAATGGGGGTTAAGTGACTTGCCCAGGGTCACACAGCTAGTAAGTGTCAAGTGTCTGAGGCCAGATTTGAACTCAGGTCCTCCTGAATCTAGGGCCAGTGTTTTATCCACTGTGCCACCTAGCTGCCCCCTACCCAAGATCCTTTTTAATCCTAAATCTGTGATCCTATGAAGCATGCCTAAAGTTTGGAATCTTGCTTTCATGGTCACAATTGGCCATCCCAACAATGCCTCCCCTCCTTCCACAGAGCAGCAACAAAGGTAGCATGAGGTAATCTGAAGAGTGGGCGTCAGACCAAATAAGACTCCAAGATTTCTGGTGACTGACAGGCTTATCCATCAGTGCCCAGATTCAGTGCAAGTACATCTTAAGCTTATTTGGGAGGAACAGGGATTTGGACACATGTGGGTTGTTTAGTAGGAGTTTTCGAGAAGCTAATTTTATATAACAAGAGCAACAATTACAAATGTTTAAACAACTTATAACAGACTTTGGGGTTAAATGTGTGACACCCAGGCAACCCACTCTCTTGGAATGTATGCAGACAATATGTCTATTCCCTTGTGGTCCTCTTGTTTCCGGCCCCAGATGTGGTTCTCTGGAAACTCCTGCTCTACATTGTCTCCTAACAAATTCAGTGCTGCCATATGATCTTTAACTTCCATTTGTTGTGCTGCTTCTTCCCCAAGCATCACTACGTATCTCTGCCTTCTACTGCTCTAGTTGATCAACAGAAAACATTCTCTGTTAACCTCTGCTTGGTGATGAATTTCTGCAGTGCAAACTTTTTTTTTCGTTTGAATCTTGGGGTGTGTGTGTGTGTGTGTGTGTGTGTGTGTGTGTGTGTATATATATATATATATATATATATATATATATATGTATCTATCTATCTGGGCAATGAGGGTTAATTGACTTGCCCAGGGTCACACAGCTAGTAAGTGTCAAGTGTCTGAGGTCGCATTTGAACTCGGGTCCTCCTGAATCCAGGGCCAGTGCTTTATCTACTGTACCACCTAGCTGCCCCTTGGCATATACTTTGGAAGTAATGCATCTAGGAAAGTAGCCCCCTCTTTAAAATTTAGGAGATTCTAGGTCACAGAGAGTTAGTACTTCCATATTAGTGTAGCCATATATGCCTCACAAAGGAATTTATTAGTGACAAAATTGTATTATGTTTGATACTAGTGACTGACCTTGTAAATGGACTTTTTGAACAATCTTTGCACTATTGAAAGGACCAATAAACAACAGGAAAGTCACTTTCCTGTCTTAACCTTGTATTTTGGTAACTTTTCAGTTATGTCTTCAGAATGTCTTGAATACAATGGTGACCATTCAGGTGGATGAGGGGTAGGTATTAGGGCTTTATGCCTGTCTTGATTAAGTTATCCTCTCTGAGCCTCCATTTTCTCATCTATAAAATAAAGGGATTAGAAGAGATGGTATTTCCCTTTAGTTAAATGTAAATGCCTTGAGGTCAGGGGTTCTTCTGTTCTTGCCTTTACAATATCCAGGAGAATTCTTGGCATATAGTGCATGATTGATAAATGCTTGTAGAATTGATGCTTCCAAATCTAAACATCTTATGATGATGATATATGACTAAAAATGCTACGGGATGAACTACGAGTGCAGATTGAAGCATACTTCTTTCATTTTATTTTTTCTTGCTTTTTTGTCGCAACATGGCTAAAATGGAAATATGTTTTTTGCATCACTTCACATGTATAAGGGGCATCGTATTGCTTGTCTTTTCAATGGGTGAGGGAAGTGCTAGAGGAAGGAGAGAATTTGAAACAAAATTATTTCAAAGGAATGTTAAAAATAAATACATTTTAAAAGAATTGAAAAATCCTGTGGGATATATTTTCTTCTTTTCATTCCCTGTTAGGATCATAACTTCTGAATCAGAAGGGACCTTCAAGTCTAATGCATGTCTTAATAGAAATCCCCTCCACAATTCAACTCAATAAACATTTATTTATTACAAATATGGTAATGTTTTACATAATCATATATATAACCCATATATGATTGTTTGCTGAATCAGGGAGGGGAGAGGGGAGGGAGGGAAAGAAGGATAAAAATTGGAACCCCAAACTATAAATAAAAATGTGTATTATTAAAAAACAAAAATAAACATTTATTTAACACCAATTATATGCCAGGCACTGTACTAAGCACTAAGGATACAAATAAGAATAGGAGAGACCCTCCTTGCCTAGAAGGAGCTTACAGTCTAATAGGGGAAGACAAGACACAAAAAAGGAAGGAGGAAAGTGGTGGTGGAGACACCAAGGGGCACTCAGAGTAGGGGGCATCTTTGTCCATGGAGTTGAAACCAAATAGAACAGCAGATGCAACATCCCAAACAATAATTAAAGGCCCTGTGCATGAAAACTGCTATTGACAAAAATAGCATAATGCAATATTAGATAAAGAGTACTAGATCTAGTGCCAGAGGACCTAGGTTCAAATTCTACCTCTGACATCAACTGTCAAGTGGCACCAAGTGATACCTGACCAAGTTACTTCCCCTCTCTGGTCCTCAGCTTCCTTATCTATAAAATGAGGGGCTAGGCCAGAAGCACCTCTAAGGTCCCTTCTAGCTCTAGACCTGTGATCCCCTAATAGGGAACTCAGTGTCTCTCATTCTTTTTTTTCCCTTTTTTTTTTTTTCAGGCAATGGGGCTTAAGTGACTTGCCCAGGGTCACACAGCTAGTAAGTGTCAAGTGTCTGAGGCCAGATTTGAACTCAGGTACGCCTGACTCCAGGGCCGGTGCTTTAACCACTGTGCCATCTAGCTGCCCCTCTCATTCTTTCTTTAGACAGCTGTAATTATTTGAGAGCTTTTCCTGTCTGTAACTTTGATTCCTTCATTCTAATTAAATTAAATTTAACAAACATTTATCAAGTGGCTAATATTTGTAGGACACTATGTTGGTTACTGGAGGAGATGCAAAATTTAGATAAAGACACAGTTAAGGATCATAGATATAGATCTGAAAGGGAGCTTAGACATCACCTGGTCTGAATCCTCATTTTGTAGGTGAGGAAACTGAGGCAGAGAGGTGAAGTGATTTATTTGTATGCCACATAGATAGTAAGTGGCTGAGCCAGGGATCAATGAATCCATTGTGCATTTATTAATCACCTATTTGTTAGGCATTATTTGAGGTGCTGGGATACAAATACAAAGAAGGAAACAGTCTTTATATTCAAACTGAGTCATCTCTGAAAATCCTATGCTTTTTCTACAATACCTTGCTGCTTCTCACCCTCCCCTTGTGGAAGACAGTTTGGTTCTGCTTTTGGGAAACAAGAAAAACAATTGACTCTCAAATCCTGTCCAACTTTGACTATCTCCTTTTCACATGCCTGGTTCTTGCCCATACATAAGTGTACATGAGCGTATCCATCTTGAAGCTTTTTTTCTTTAAAAATGCTTTATAACTTTTGCTTTTCCATTGTCTTCATTTCCAAGTATATGAGGATGGATCCTTTCATCTCCACTGGCATTCAGCCTCCTGTTTGCTTTTCCAATCAGGCACACAGCCCACAAAGTGTGTATGGGTGCTCACTTCCTTCCCACACAGGTCAATATGAGGGTGTTCTGTAGCTGTTGGCATTTCTGGCATTTGTTTTACACTCAGTGGAAACCATGGTGATAGATTTGGATGGGGAAAGGAAGACATGGCTCATGAAAACTATTTCTTTGTAGTAAGTGTGACATGAACCTGGATTAGTTTCCTGTGACACCTCTTTACAAACTAGGGAAGGAGTTTAGCAACTTATAAAGACATTCATCTCTATCCCGGGTAGTATGACTTTAGCTTTGGGAAGATCATATGTATGGCTTGATGAAAATCCAGCCCTGCTAATGGAGAACTAACTCAATATACATCTCCTGGTGATGACAGGTTAGAAGTGTCTTCATAGCCTTCCAAAATCAGAACACTCTTCTGGTGGGTATGCTTGTAATTGCTGAAAACATCTGAGTGCTTTCCTCATGTTTACTCACATTTCAAAGGCTAGAGTCCAGCTGTGGGAATTCCCAGCTACGGGATCATTCCTCTCATTTCTCCTGATGTGTTTAGGATCACAGTTATTTTCCTACCTGCTGTCAGTGGTGCTAGATAAATATTGTGAGATACTGAGCTCTGAAGCTCAGGTTAGCATGGGAGGTTGCTTGGTTTCAGTGCAGTGCAGGGCTTTGGGACTGGGCAAGGGTAAAGTCTCATGACTGTTTAGTATCCAGTGTTGTCAGGTTTTTAAAAATCTGTTTGTTTTTGTTCCAAGGCAAAGGAAGCTCCCCAAGAGGCCCAGCTGGTGTTCACAGCCCGTCGTGCCACCCTTGCCCTTCAAACACATGGTGAAACGTGGCGGGAGCAGAAGGAGAAGAGGGCAGCTCTGATGGTGGGAATTTTAATCGGTGTCTTTGTCCTCTGTTGGATCCCCTTCTTCCTCACAGAGCTCATCACCCCACTCTGTTCCTGCAGTGTTCCCCCCATCTGGAAAAGCATCTTCCTGTGGCTTGGCTACTCCAATTCTTTCTTCAACCCCTTGATTTACACAGCATTCAACAAAAACTATAATAGTGCCTTCAAAAGCCTTTTTACCAAACAGAGATAAAAATGCAAAACTGGGGAGGGGTGGATTTCTGTGAGAGTCCATTCCTACCTCCAGCCTTTTCAGTAAGTAAATGGAGCTTGTCTCTCCTCTCTTTTCCCTCTCTCACCCCTCTCTCCCCAGAATGGAGACAATGAAGTGGAAAGTGCATCGAACCAGTCAGGAGTCAGAAGAATTGGATGGAATTCTGGCTCAGTCATGAACTTGCTATAACCTTGGGCAAATCACTTTCATCTCTCCTTGAGCCTCAGTTTCCTCATCTGTAAAATGAAGGATGTCAGACTAGTTGATCTCTGTTGTCCCTTCCAGTCCTGACATCCTGAGATCTGTCCGTTACTCAAACCGAACCATTAGCCTTAGGCTGGTGGAAGCAGCTGGTGAGGACTTGTCAAGCATGGTGTTTCATACTTAAGCATTTAGGATTCATCAGATGAAAGAGGAATGGGGTGTGAGAAATCAGGAGCTCCAAGTAGCTGGTTTCTACCAGAATCCAAGAACTTTGTACTTGGTGAATGTGGTATATCAGCATCATTCACCTTGTTCTCTCTTTTCTCTATCTCTCTCCCTCCCCCAGCTGTTATGGTCTCTTGTAATACCCAAAGGACTTCAGTGTTGCTCTAGTAGAAGAGGATTGTGGGATATTGGACTGAGTCATAGGAGGGAAATATTACTAACTTTCCTCTTCTGCAAAAAGGAGTGAGAAAATAGACTGAATTTCCTCATATTTAAGTTGAAGGAATTGGACCAATAACTCACTTGCACCACTCTATCTGTGATCCTTTTCCCATTCTCCATTATAGCTGCACTGGTGGCTAACAGATGTGGCCAGACCAAGAGTTGCCAAGAATTTCTGAGGCTTGTTGTGTCCGGGATTAACATCCACTTAGGTGACTATAGGATAAGCTAAATGCCTGACATTTTCCCAAATTTAAACCCTACTCCAGTGACAGCATAGTTTCCAAGAAACAAATCTTGATTGAGGGCACAGACAAAACCCCTAGGGAAACATAGGAAACTACTTAATTTATTTGTTTGGTATGGAGAAGAGGAAGCTATTGGCTTTATTCTCTTCAATCACTCCCAGCTTTTTTCAGTTTAAACCCCTTAAAACCCTCTAGCCTTTGGGGCAGAAGGGATAGGTTTTTGTTGTTGTTGTTGTTTGTTTGTTTAAAGGTTAGATAGAGTACGATCCTGGGTACTGTCAGACAAGTGGGAACAATTATCTTGACTGAAGTAGAACATTGGTGTCAAAGTCAAATAGAAATGAGTATCGTTAACCATACATAAGAATCCCTGTGGGCTGCATATTCACTTAGAAAACTACAACATTATTATTTATATTCTATGGCCTTTTTATTTATTTTGTTAAATATTGTCCAATTACATTTTATTATGCACAAGGGAGTGTTGCAGAGCGGGGTGCTTGACTCTTCTTCTGTAGGGGGATTCTTACCCTCTCTTTGGATTTCCATGTCTCTCTAGGCTTCTACACCCAACTAGAGAATGATGATCCATAGTAATGATGAAATACTCCCAAATCTAGTTTCCCCAGAAACTGTCTCTTGTATAAGCACATTTTAATAGAATAGCTCATCCTACAGGTTAATAGAATTGAAGATAAATACGTGATGGGATGGGGAAAGGGGACAAAATGTTCCATATCAAAATACAAAATACAAAGAGCAAAAGACCTCAGTTTCCCCATTAGCCTCCCCCCACCCCCAAATCAAAACAAAATCACATACACATAGTTATCGATAAAGGATTTTAAACCTGGCTCATAATCATGCTCTTTTCTACAATTTGTAAATTACCAACTCTGCTATGAACCCGATTTCATGAGGTGTGCAGTGTTGTCAACCTACCTGGATCAGCCAGGGCTTACCCAACCTGTCGTAATGTGGAAGTGAAGGGAGAGGATATATCTGGCTGTGTACCTGGGAGTAGGGTCAGCAACTTACTGTATTTTCCTGTGCCAGAAGGAGAAAGAAAGAGGCCTGGAGTCAAGAAGACCTGAGTTCAAACCCAGCTGCAAACATTTACTGGCCGTGTGGCCTTGGGCAAGTCATTTAAACCTCTGTTTGTCTTAGCTTCCTCATCTCTAAAATGGAGGTAATCATAGCACCTACCTCCCAGGGTTGTTGTGAGGATCAAATGAGATAATAATTGTAAAGGTCTTTGCACAATGTTAGCTATTGTTATTATTACTGATATGTATGTGTGCATATAAATGTATATGTGTATATATACATATGTGTGTATATGCTCTCTCTTGCTCTCTCTCTCTCTCTATATATATAGTATATATTATTTTTTCTCTTTTGAACAGATGTGGGCTTTTATTGGATTAGAGAACTCCCACCTTGACAGACTTCCTCTACCAATGTGGATTTCACCTTCTCTGAAATGTAAAGTTTTTGAAAGTTGCCTGAGAGGTTAAGGATCTTTTCCAGGGCTAGGTAACACAGCCTGTATAGGATAGATGTTGGACTGGGAGATGCTGGACTGCTAAATAGTGGATGGAGAACTTCCAGAACTCTTCCACAGATGCTTATTTGGGTCTCTTAGGTGTACCTGAAAAAAGAAAGCACTACATGTTTGACAATTTGGGTTCTGGATATATTTCCCCTGCTGCCACACAGTTAAGCCCCATGTGCCTCTGAGTCTTAGAATCAACTTGTCCCCCCACTACCATGACCTCCTAGCTTTTTGCACTTGATTCAGCTTGAGGAGGTCTTCTCTGTTCTTTGGCTTCCCATCTGATGACTGTTTTGTGTGTTGTTGGTTTTTTTTTTTTTTCTGGACTTCTTGGGATCTCTTCAGTAGGTGAGGGAAGGGCAGGAAATAATCATTATTGGTTGTAAAAGAATGTCATGTATTTTACAGGACTTGTCCAGAATAGATCAAAGTCACAGAGACTTAGAGCTGGAAGGATTCCCCAAGGCCAGAAGTCAAACCCTTGGTCCTCAGAACCCAAATCCTAGAACACTTTCTTTCCATTGTACCACAATGATACCGACGTACCTCTTATCAGAAAGTGATACCTTTCTCCAAAAAGTATCTTTCCTCACCCCTTTGAATGAACAATTCTTTGAAAAGATTTAATCCTTGCCAGTCTTTAGTGTGAATTCACTTTAGTTATTTAAATTCCTGCTTAGCCAACTTCTGTTATTTATATGGGAACCATGAAAAGGGGAAATCTTGTGGTAGGAAGACTTAACTTGGGCATGAGGAAAACTTTCTACCATGAGAATGAAGGATAAGGGCACTGGGTATGCAGAGAACAAGAGAGAGGAGGCAAGAGATTGCAACTGAGAGATGGGAAAGTCACAAACTTATTCTACTTTCCATTTTGCCCAAGATTCATCCTGGTGGCTGCTGAAGCTTGGAGGGCTAATTTGGAGGGCTGACTTCATCTCTTTTATGCAACCTGTCCTCCTCTTGCTTGGAATAGGCAGGGAAAAGATAAAGATTTCCATATTCTGTGGAACTTTAGAGTACATGTCCCAAAATGCCAAGGGCCACTATGGAATAAGAGCTTTATTTATGTAGGGAAACAAGAAGGTGAAGAAGTGAGTGGTAACTGGCTCCTAGGAGACTGTGGTTGGTTGTGTCCCCTTTCAGTTACGTCCAACTCTTCATGACCTCATTTGAGTTTTTTTGGACAAAGGTACCATTTCCTTTTCCAACTCATTTTACAGATGAGGAAACCAAGGCAAACTTGCCCAGGGTCACAGAAGCTAATAAGTGTCTGAGGCCAGATTTGAACTGGGGAAGAGGAGTCTTCCTGACTCTAGGCTTGGCACTCTATCCACTGTGCCACCTAGATGCCTAGCTGTGGTGGTGGGGCCGGGCTAAATATTAGTATGCTAATATTAGTATACTCAATATTAGTATTTGGACAATCAGAGAACAACAAGAGGGAGATCGGAAGTTGCTCAAAGTGAATTTCTCTTTGAAATTTTTCCAAAGGTCCACTGCCTGCCCCACCTTTTCTAGAAACTTGGCTCACTTACATTTAATTACCTGTAATTCATCTTCCTCACTACTACCTGAAATCCCATGAATTAGAAAGTCATTTGGTTACTAGGTAAAGACTGGGTTGAAGATGAGGGTTTGTCATCAGTCATTCCCTCCTTAGTGCCTAGTCTATTGCCATCCCTGTGAGGCCTTTACTATCCCGAAGGCTTGTGTCCTGGGCCCTCTTCACCCTCCATAAAACTCCACCTGGTGATCTCATCAGCTCCCATGGTTTTAATTACCATCTCTTGCTGAAGATTTTCAAATCTACTTCTCCTGTCCCAACCTCTCTGCTGACCTCCCATCTTGCTTTTCCAATTGCCTTTCAGACATTTCAAATTGAATGTCTACTAGACATCTTAAACTCAACGTGTCCCAAACAGAACTCATTATATTTTCCTGTAAAACACACACACACACACACACACACACACACACACACACACACACACACACACACCACTTCCACCCCTGCCACCTTTTCTATCACTGCTGCTGTATCCTCACAGTTCCTGAGGCTCACAACCTGGGGTCATGCTGGATTCCTCACTATCTTTCATCTCCAGTACCCAAGCTGTTGCCAAGGACTGTCATTTTTACCCTTCCAGTTTCTCTCCAATATGTTCTCTTCTTCCCTCTAACCCTGCCACCACTCAGATGCAGGCCCTCATCACTTCACACATCACTATTACAATAGCCCACTGGTGGGTCTACCTTTCTCATGTCTCTCTGCACTCCAATCAGTCCTCCAAGTCAGCCACTTAAAGTGATTTTCCTAAAGTGCACTTTGGGCCCTGTTGTGTCCCTCTCACCCCCAATAAATTCCAGTGGCTCCCTTTTGCCTCCAATATTAAATACAAAATTCTAGGCTTGGCTTTCATAGCCCTTTGCAACCTAGTCCTCCCCTACCTTTCCAGTCTTCTCATTTTAACGCCTTAGTCATTGCCACATACTCTGATCCTGTACCACTGGCCTCCTTGCTCTTCCACAAACAAGATGCGCCATCTTTTGGTTTGGGTGTTTTCTCTGGCTGTCTCTCATATTCAGAACATTCTCCATCCTTATCTCTAACTGCTGGATTCCTTTAAGTCCCAACTAAAAGCCCATCTTCTATAGAAAGCCTTCCCCAATCCCTCTTAATTTCCTTTGTTAATAATTGTGCCTTTCTTTTGTTAATTATTTCATATTTATCCTGTATATAGATCATTTGTGTATACATGTGTGTATGTTGTCTCTCCCATTAGATTGTGAGCTCCTTTAGGACAGGAGCTGGGGTTTTTTTTGCCTCTTTTAGTATCCCCAGCTCTTATGACAGTGCCTGGTATACAGCAGGTGATTAATAAATGTTTATTAATATAGCTAGCACATACTAGGCTCTTAAATAAATACTTGTAGATTTATTTCTTTCCTAATGATTCTCAATATATTTAAATTATACTAAGGAATTCAGAGTTTTGAGAATTAGACTTAGCTTTGAAGAATCTGTGATTTCCTTAGTGTGAGAAACCTTCCTCCAAGCAATGGCAGAATCAGACCTTGTAGATAAGTCCCAGGGGTTATTGCCCACTTTCACAAAGCTAAGTGTCAGGCAGGATTTGAATCGAGGTCTTCCTGAATCTAAACCTAGCACTTTTTACAGGATACCAGGCTGCCTCATCTAGAGAGGCATAGAATCAAAGGTTTATTTTAGAAGGACCTTAGATGGTAGAATGAATAGTGGGTTAGACTTGGAGTTAGGAAGATCTGAGTTCAAATCCAGTCTCAGATGCCTCCTAGCTATGTGACCCTAGGCAAACTATCAGCCTCAGTTTTTTCATCTATAAAATAGGGGAAATAATAGTAGCACATGTATGGTGCTTTGCAAACTTTAAAGTGCTATATAAATGCTACTTATTATTGTGGCCTTAGAGGTTACCTATCAAAGTGATTTTTCTCATACACAGAAAATTAGCAATAGATGGAGGACTCTAAGCCAGGTTCTTTGAATCAAAATCACTTCCCTTAAACCATGTAACTATCCTTTGAGAAAAGAAAATCTGTTGTCCTGGCTTCCAGAAGATACTTGGGCTTGGACATAACTTGGGTCCTGTGTTTTCTCCCAGGATTACTGTTTCAAAGAAGCATTTCAACGACTTCTTATTGTACCTAGTTCTCTCCGTCCTCATTAAAAAAATGGTTGTATGAATTGTTTATCAGGTATGTCTAATTATTGGGTAGTATAATGATTATGTATTTTAATCGTTGTGCATATTATCTGGTTTTACCTCTATATTTCACATAAGCTTGGCCTTCATTGTTTGTTACTCATATAATATGACTGTCCACTCACATCTTTCAAAAAAAAAAAAAAGGAAATACACTGATTTTGACCCTAATTCAAGGCTAGAGTAGCTATTTCAAATCAGTCCTTTGGCCCTCTCTCCTTGTATAATAAAAAAATCCTTGGGCTTTTCTCAGTGTCACAGATTCCTTATTAATAACTCCCTAGGGCCAAGATGGCCAAATCTGTTTGCTTATTTAACTCTAGAGGTCATTAAAGGCTTAACCTATCTGAGGCAATCTTGTTCTCCAATTAAATGACTTAAGGAAAGTTTTCTCTTTTGTAGTTTTGTCACACTGGACATCTATCATGAGAAAAATAAGATTATTTTTAGACTAACATTTAAAAATCAGTAATGATAAAGTATCAAAGGCTTAGTATGCACGAGACCTTAAATGTCCTCTGGTCTAGCCTCTTTATTTTACATATAGGAAACTGAGGCCCAGAGAGATGAAATATCTTGCTCAAGACATGTGATATGGTAACACAGAAAGTCCAAAATGGTAGGTCAGCACTGAAGATCATCAAACAAGGTATCTAGTCATGGTTAATATCCTGCAACAGAAACTTACCAAATATACCAATTATCATAGCATGTTTATTTGCTTTTTATTGATACATTTTGGTGGGGTTTTTTGTTTTGTTTTGCAGGGCAATGGGGGTTAAGTGACTTGCCCAAGGTCACACAGCTAGTAAGTGTCAAGTGTCTGAGGCTGGATTTGAACTCAGGAACTCCTGAATCCAGGGCCAGTGCTTTATCCACTGGGCCACCTAGCTGCCCTGTTACATTTTGTTTTGACATACCAATCACTTCCCAATGATCCATTCCCAAAAGTATGTTCTTTCAAACTGCTTCACAGAGTAACTGTATCTGAGAGTAAATAAATCAAATTTATAATTAATATGTTCTGCTTTGGTGAAATCCAATAATATCCATAAATATCATAATTAATTTGCATTTTCCCCAAAGCGTATTTTGAATCCTGGGCTTTCTTGCATCCTTTGACACTGGCGACTGTTAACTTCTGGATAATCTTTGCTTCAGAGCCACCCCAGTGTGATGCAGTGGAAAGGTGAGTGTGAATCCCTGCTCTTTCACCCGACCTCTCTGAACCTCAGTTTCCTCATCTATAAAATGAGGGAGTTGAATGAGAGAACTGCCAAGTCTACTGCAAACTCTATATTTATGATCCTGGTTTTCCTCTTATTGTTCTAGCAGCTTATTCTGTCTCTTTCATTGGCTTCTCCCTCTCATTCTTTCTCTCTCTTCCTCTCCCCATCTTTTCCTCTTTCCCTCCTCCCTCCCTCCCTCTCTCTGTCTCCCTCTCTGTCTCTTTCCCCTAAGGCTCTTGCCATTGATTTTTTCTCTCTCCACACAAAAACACACTCTTTCCTTGAACTGTTTTCCAAGCCAGGAACCATTTTGGGCTGTAAGAGATCTTAGGGATCAATCATTTCATTTAGAGACTCTTAACCTTTTTTTGTGTCATGGACTACTTTGACAGTCTGGTGAAGCCTATGGGCCCTTTCTCAGAATGATGTTCTTTAAATTCATAAATAAAATGACATAAAATTACAAAGGAAACCGATTACACTGAAGTTAGTTATCAAAAGAAGAACAATAGTCCCCAGGTTATGAATGCCCGATTCCGATGCACCTCTATCATTTGATAGATGAGAAAGCTGAGGCACAGACAGGTTCAGTGACTTTCTTGGTCACATAAGTAAGAAGTACTAAAGCTGTAATTTGAACCCAGACCTTTGGACTTTAAACAGAGTGATCTTTCTACTGTGCCACATCGCCTCTTCAGACCTATCCTGCCAAATGTCTACAAGACATTTCCATTTGGTTTTCTCACTAACATTTGAAAGTCAATTTTGTTCAAAACTGATTTTATTATCTTTCCCCTAAAACCTTTTCCATTTGTGACTTCAGCATTTCTACCAGTGGCATACCAAGCTGCCCATGTTTGACTGAAGCAAAAAAATAAAACTTAATGAGATAAAAGTAGGACGTTGAACATGGGTTTTTTTTTTTAAAAACCCACACAAGTATAGGATGAGAAATTTGCTATACAAAATTCATGTGAAAAAGACCTAGTAGTTTAAGCCGAATACAAATAATTGTAACTGAGTGCTGTCTTGGACTCCCCCCTTTCCCTTGGCTTTCATATCTGATCAATTGCCTTAGTCCTGCTAATTCCACCTCCGCAGTGTCTCTCCATATCTTGTCCTTGCCTTTCCATTTTCACTGTTGCCACTTATTCCAGCCTGCATGTACTATCAGTTCAGTCACTCAGCAGAAGACTCCTTCTCACTGCCAGAAGTCTGCTAAAAGAATAGATATGATCACACGATCATAGATTCAGAACTGGAAGATACCTCAGAAGTCATCTTGTCCAACCTCATCAATTTACAATTGAGAAAACAAGCCCAGAAATGCAAAGTGACTTCTCCATCTCAAATTTTTATGGTTTTCTCTCTAATAAAGCTCAAACCCCTTCAATAATTAAAACACTTCACAATCTGGTTCCATTCTACCTTTTTAGCCATATCTCATGTTATTTCCCTCCATGTACTTTGTTTTAACCAAACTGCACTATTTCTGTTTCTGGAACACATTCTTAGACTATTCCTTTGCTCAGGCTCTTCTTAATGTCTGGAATATTTTCCCTCCTCAATCACTACTTAAGTAGTATCAATCAATCAGCAAACATTTATGAAGCACCTATCATGTACCCAAGCACTGTGCTAAGCACTGGTCATCTCCATCAACAACCCTCTCTCCAGCTCAATTTGCTTGCTCCTTTGACATGCTTATCATGCATATAGTTGATTATGAATGCATTATGGCCACATTCCAAGCTGCATGAGAGCAGGGTAATTTTTTTTCATCTTTGTATTACCTCCCAGGGCTAGCAAAATGTTTGGTGTGCAATAGGTATTCAATAAATGTTTGCTAGACTTAAAGCTTGTTTTTCATAGCAAACCCCAGTTTAATACTTTACTGTGTTAATATCCATAACCAAATCTCATAGTTTTACTTAACTAGGAATTATTCTTCATAATAGGAGACATAGGGGCAGCTAGGTGGTGCAGTGGATGGAGCACCGGCCCTGGAGTCAGGAGTACCTGAGTTCAAATCTGGCCTCAGACGCTTGACACTTACTAGCTGTGTGACCCTGGGCAAGTCACTTAACCCCAATTACCTCAACAAAACAAAACAAAAAACCAACAAAACATAATAGTAGACATAGAACCTTGAGTCCCCAATTTGGGCATTAGCCCAGTAATGGTTTACTGTCAGTGATAGGCAATTGAATCCAAACTGGAGAAATGTTTCTGCTGGAGACTCCTGGAGGTCCTAGTCTCACCCTCTTTCCAATAGCTCTGGGTTTAAATATAATCTTCCAGGATTTCCCAAGTAATAATACATGTGCCAATTGGGAGGCAGCTGCAGCATGTATTTTAGAATTCACTGTCCCAAAGTGGTAGTGATCATGCTGATAGCTGTGTCCCAGTGGAGTTTATTGATCTGGCACAAGGGTAGCTGGCTAATGCTGATACTTCTGTTCTTGGCTTAGATGGAAAACTCCAGCCTGTGACTGATGGGTAGTGGTATCAGCTGGCTTCTCCAAGACTAACTGATGAGAATAACAGAATTGCAGAGACAGGACCTCAAAGCTTATCTAGCCAAACCATATCCAATTCACAAATGCCTGCTATGGTGTCCCAACAAGTGGTATCTGGCCTCATTTGATCCCACCGTTTAGTATGGCTAGAGTGCTGGATTTGGAATTAGGAAAACCTGAGTTCAAATTCTAACTCTTAACACTAGCTGTGTGATCGTGGTAAAGTCACTTTAATCTCTCTCAGACTCAGTTTCCTCATTTGTAAAATGAGAATAGACAATGACCTGTATGATCCATTCCAGCTTTAAATCTTTTGATCCTGTGATTTCCAGTGACAAGGAGCTCACTATCCCCCATGGCCATTTTTAATTCTAATGGTCAGTAAATTTTTTTTTTCCTATAGATCCCAAATCTGTGCTCTTGCAATTTCCATAGCATGGTCCTATTTCTTTCCTTTGGGACCAAGCAAAACAAGTCTTTTCTCCATCCCTTTGAGAACCTGAAGACACATCAAAGCCCCCACATTTCTCCAGATTAAATATTCCCATTGAACTGATTACATGGCCTGGTCTCTAGCTCCCTTATTCTTGTGCTCCTCTTCTAGATGCACTCTAGTTTAACACCTCTCCTGAAATGTGGTCATCAGAATTGGGCACGATATCCAAAATGAGGTCTAAGGAGGGCAGGCTATAGAATCACCTTCTCTTACTCTAGACATTGCATCTTTATTAATGTAGTCTAGGCGCAATTACTTGTGTTGAGCTTATTAACAATACCAGGTCTTTTTCACGTGGATTTTTGTCTAGCAAATTTCTCATTCTGTACATGTGCAATTAATTTCTTAAAACCCAAATTCAAGATCCTACTTTTATCCTGTTTTTATCTTTTCCTTTTAGTCCATCATTTTGCCTTGTCAAGCTTGATTTTGTCATCCAGTCATAGTGAATCAGCTACCCCTCCCATTCTTGTCATTTGCAAATTTGATAAGCAAGTCACACACACACACACACACACACACACACACACACACATAGATAGATAGATAGATAGGCGGGGCAATGAGTATTAAGTGACTTGCTTAGGGTCACACAGCTGTCAAGTGTCAAGTGTCAAGTGTTTCATGCCAGATTTGAACTCAGGTCCTCCTGAATCCAGGGCCAGTTGCTTTATCCACTCTGCCACTTAGCTGCCCCCAGTCATATATATTTTCATCCATGTCACTGGTAAAAATTTTGAATAAGGCAGAAACTTGTGGCACTTCACTAGGGACCTTTCTATTAGTCAACACTCTTTGGGTCTGGTCATTCAACTAGTTCCAAAGCCACTTTAGTGTACTATGATACAGTTCCCATATTCTAATCTTGTCCACAAGGTTATTGTTGAGATATACTGTAAAATGCTTTCATGAAATCTAAGTAAGTCATTTCCATTGCATTTCTCTTATCTACCTGACATATAACTGTCAGAAAGGGATATGAGTCTAGCTGGGTATTATTGGTTAACAAACCCATGATTACTTTTTTTTTTTTTAATATGGGGCAATGAGGGTTAAGTGACCGGATTTGAACTCAGGTCCTCCTGAATCCAGGGCTGGTGCTTTATCCACTGTGCCACCTAGCTGCCCCATGATTACTTCTTTATATTTTGTTCACTAATCTGTTCTAAATGTCAATATCAAGGTAACGGATCTATAATTTGTTTGGCCCCATCCAGTGGCATCCATATGTTTCAAAGGTTTTATTTGTTTCTCCTGTTTATATCATTTGACTATCTTTTGGGGAATGGCCCATTAACATTTTTCTATAGCAATTTTCTATATATTTTGGATAGCACTGATTTGAAAAATATGCTGTAAGATTTTCTTCCCCAGTTCAGTTTACCTTCTAATTCCCTCATCAGTTTTGTTTTTGCACAAACCTTTCAGTTTTATGTCATGAAAACTGTCCATTTTATCTTCTGTCTCACTGTCCCTTGTTTGGTCAAGAACTTTTCCTCTATCCACAGTTGCAAAATGTATGTCCAGGGGGCAGCTAGGTGGCACTGTGGATAAAGCACCGGCCCTGGATTCAGAAGGACCTGGGTTCAAATCTGACCTCAGAAACTTGACACTTACTAGCTGTGTGACTCTGGGCAAGTTAAGTGACTCGTTGCCCTGCAAAAACACAAACAAAAGAAAGGTATGTCCTTCCCTGCTCTGCCAAACTGTTTACTTTGTGACCTTTTATTTCTAGGTCATATACCCATTTAAAGCTTATTGTAGCATATTGCATAAGCTTTGGTTTAAACCTAATTTCTGCCTGGCTATTTTTCCATTTTCTCAGAACATTTTCTGGAATGGAGAGTCCTTACCACAGTAGTTGGGGTCTTTTGGGTATGACAGTATGCTTGTCTGAGTCTGTTTCTTGTGTACCTAATCTGTTCCCTTGATTGACTTTTCTATTAAAATTTATATAAAGTTTTGACGATTAATATTTTATAGTATAGTTTGAGATTTTATACTGCTTAGGTCCCCTTTCTTCTCATTTTTTTCCACTATTTTTCTTGAGATTTCTGATCTGTTCTTTCACATTTTACTTTTATTTTTTCTAGTTTTACAAAGCAACCCTTTGCCTATTTGATTTATATATTATTTGTGACAAATATTTAGGCATAATGGCTGGTTTTCTTTTGCCCCCAAGAAGTCACTACTGTCTGTATCCTGCCTTCTTGTGGATATATTCTAAAGGAATGGAAACCAATTTATTTATTCGTTTATTGTTTGTTTGTTTATTGATTGATTGATTGCAGGGCAATGAGGGTTAAGCGACTTGCCCAGGGTCATACAGCTAGTGTCAAGTGTCTGAGGCCAGATTTGAACTCAGGTCCTTCTGAATCCAGGACCAGTGTTTTATCCACTGTACCACCTAGCTGCCCCAAAACCAATTTTTAATAATTACAATAGCCCATCTGAAAAATAACTAGGAATATAAATCATTCTCTTAAAAACAAAGCAAAACAAAACAGAATGCAGCTAAATAGAAATATTATTTAATTATGTTTGGGGTTATTTGCCCCACCACTGCTCTCCATCAGCCTGGAGAACCAGAATTGAATGCAGTGACATATGGAAACCCTTGCCCTTATAACTCCCCTTCTCTTCTTCAGTAAAGGAAATTCTGTGACATGAACAATGACACACCAGGCAGGGGAAAAACACATTCTAAACTCAGTAACAAGAGTCCAGTTGGCCAGGAGCTATAAGTCTGTGAACTGCTTGATAAATTGTGTTTAATGCTTCCCTGGAAATTCAAGTAGTTTACCAAACCAAGCCCAACTGCAAGGGATCTTTTCCCATCATATTAAAAACATTATAAAATAGTCTTGTATATTTGGTTGACCCAAGTGTCAAAAACACCCCAAACCCTTGAAACGGTTTCCACTTTACAGGAGGCTGTCATGCCACCTATTGCCTTCCAGCAAGTAGGTGGCATTTTTTTACATGCAGATAAGCCAAAGTACATAAGTTTGTGACTCTAGTACTTCCTATATTCCAAAGGGCAAAGAGAGATGGTTTTCAGTTTGGTCAAGAGGTTCTGTCAAGCCTCATTTGGCCTGACATAGGACTTAATGTTCACTAATTCAGAATGGAGTTTTTCAAAGGTCGTACATATCACCTATGCTTTATCGTGTGTGTGTGTGTGTGTGTGTGTGTGTGTGTGTGTGTGTTGTATGTATATGCATTTCTCTGTGCTATCTTATCAAAAGTGATTAGAGTTACAGTTATTCCTGCCTGATATGTTTATACTTCCCATTTTGTTGTCCTAAAATTCTGGCTAGTGTGTGGCCACAAAATTTGTCTGTGAAGCCAGTTCTGAAATCTCATTTTCCTCTAGCATGGTTATATTGCCAAAGTTACATGGAATCTTAGGGCATGTTTAGGTTTTGTAACAGTTTTGGTTCAGTGACCCACTGTTTATGCGACAAAGCCCAATCTCCTTAGTCTGGTTTGAATTATCCTCTATGATCTAATGCCAAGGGACATTTCCAAGCTTAGCTCTCACTACTCCCTCCTTTACTATTCTACCTGTAAGTAAAATGATCTATTATTGAACTTGTGGTGAGGAAGACAGAGGTTCACATTCTGCCTTTCATATTCACTTAAAGCAACCTGAGCCTCAAGGTCCCTACTGATAAAATGGGGCTAAGAGCATCTGTAGGACCTACCTCCCAGATTGTTGTGAGGATGAAATGAGATAACATGTAATGATAACAGCTAGCATTTATAGAACACCTACTATGTGTCATCAACTTTTCAAAGTCCTTTGGAAATATCTCATTTGATCCTCACAATAATCCTGGGAAGTAAATGCTATTATTATCCCCATTTTACCACTGAGGAAACTGAGGCAAACAAGGGTTAAGTGATCTGTCCAAGTAAACAAGTGTCCGAGGCTGGGTTTGATGTAAAGTGCTATATAGGTGGCAGGTATTCTTTATTGCCTTGCGATTTCCTTTCTTCACTCCATCTTTCTATAATGAAGCCCAAGCTTCAATCCACATTTCCCACATACCTCCCCTGCTTTCCTACACTGTCTGGTACTGGGAGAGAGCTCATGGGAGACTCACAGCCACACCAAAAAGGGGCTACATGTCCTTCTGCCCTTAGCAGGAAGAACAATGGCAGAACGGGTACTGAGGTAGCACTGCAGTTGAGGTGAACTGGGTAGTAGGGAGAAGTGGCTGGTGAGCATCTGCAGAGCAGGAAGAGAAGCTGGGCAGGGACACTTCAAGTGGGCAGATCAGTGGTGAAAATTCCAAGGCAAGGGGTAGGGGTCAAGGTGGAAGTCAGGCCACGTTGGAAAAAAACAGGCAAACCTGCACCAGGTGAACAAAGTGCCGAGGTTGTGCGAAGGGCTGAGAACTCTGCCCCAAGGAGTCAGAAGGCAATCACATTTTACAGTTGGCTCACAGGATCTCAGAGTGAGAGCTGGAAGGACTGCAGAGGCCATCCAATCTGCACTCTCATTTTATAGATTAGATAACTGGGGGCATGGAAGATTAAATGACTTCATGCAAGGTCATGCAAGTAATGGCAGAAGTGGGATTTGAACCAAGGTCCTTTGACTCTAGAAACTGTATTCTTTCCACCGCACTATTCCCTTGAGGTCAAGGCTGGGCAGGCCACTCAAGGTTCCTATGAAATCCCAGGTGGGCTTCCCCTAACTAAAGGGGATGAGGACTAAATGACTATCTAGGCAGAATTCATCTTTCCATCCTATAAATCCTTATAATGCTAACTATACCTTTCTCAGAGTAGGGAGCACTTACTTACTTGCCTTGTAGTTTCTGTGTTTATCATATTACTTTCCCACTGGGGCTATAAGCAATCACAGCACAGAACCCGTTTCTGCTAAGTCTTTGTAGCATTCACTGCTTTCCCTTTCCCTCTACCCCACCATGTCTAAATTGTGCCTAGAATAGGGAGGGTGGACAATAAATATCTATGGAATGAATGAGTTAATTTTTATTTTATAGAGACTTTATGCAAATATTTTTTCCTGATATCTTAATTATGTGTAATGCTATTTTGGATGTAAAAGAAAAATCTATACAGAAAAGAAATATTGGCCACATTACATCTTACTCTGGGGAAGGGCTTTTACTCTAGTTATACCCTTTGTGTTGAATGGACTGTCATTAACACCTGGCATGGGAATGAAAGGAAGTGAAATAGAAAAAAAAAAATCCAGAGTATCTTAAGCAGTCCGCGCCGGCACCTCTGGGCTGCAACTATCATGTTTCATAACGTGGTAATCCATCTCCAGGCTAGAAAAAACAATTAAGGTTTCCAGCTGATGAGTTTTCTCAGGAAATATGGGATTTCACCTTGGACAGCAGTATTTCATTCTTGCGGCATTCCTGATGAGAAAGTTCAATGAGAGATTAATTAGAACAGCTCAAATTTTTATGATGCTACATGGTTTACAAATGACTTCTCTCACAACTATCTTGTGAAGGTGGATGGTGACACACCAACCTCTTTTTCCATGTAATAGACCTGAGCTATTTCCCCCATCCCTTTTCCCCACCTCTGATGGCTCTGTGGAGAGCTGAACAAAGAGAAAATGAAAACCCCGTACAACTAACCTGGAAATTAAACTTTACATAATGCAGACGAACCTTCACTACTCAAGCCACTGACGTCACTTTCTAGAGTAAGCTTTCTTAAACGTGGTGAATCATTTTGTAATCTTATGCCTATTGTCCTTTCTGAGCCAAACCACACTATTTAGGTTCTCCAGACACTCATCTCCGTTCATGAAACCTTCCCTAAGACCTCCTGGATGAAGGTATTTCACTTGTTCCAGTATTCTTTCTATAGTGTGTTGATAGTGGTCCATACCTGCTACTTTTATATTCTTGTCTCAGTGAGCATGGCCTTTTATCTTTGTATTCTGACCTCCATCATTGAAATGGACAGGCCCCACAGGCACCAGATAACAACATATCCTTGATGGTGTGTTGGCCTACATCTCTCCATTAAACTAAAATAGGGATTTGTAACCTTTTTTGTGTTACAGACCTTCTTGATAATATTATGGACCCCTTCTTACAATATTAATCATTTAAAATATTTGAAGGAAATACAAAATTTCATTTAGAGGTTAGTTCCTTTTCCCTCTTCCAAGTGCAAGAGACCCTTGAAATCTGTCCATAGACCCCCCCCCCCCCGGGGGTCATGTGAATCCTAGGTCAAGAATCCCTGGATTAGAAATTCACTAAGAGTCACCAAAAAAAAGGGGGGGGCAGCTAGGTGGCACAGTGGATAGAGCACCGGCACTGGAATAAGGAGTACCTGAGTTCAAATCCAGCCTCAGATACTTGACACTTACTAGCTGTGTGACCCTGGGCAAGTCACTTAACCCCAATTGCCTCACCAAAAAAAAAAAGAAAGAAATTCACTAAGAGTAGATGCTGTAGCTTTTATATATCCTCCACAGTGCTTAGAATCTCAGAAGTGAGAGGCTGTCTAATTCAAACCAATTCAATCAATTATTTAATTCACAAATGGTTATCCAGTGATGGGAATCTCATTACCTCACAAGGTGGGCCACTGCACAGTTCTGAACATATCTTTAGGAAGTTTTTTCCTTAAAGATGCTATAACTTTCTGGAGCCAAGTGAAACAAGTCTAATTGGTGAGAGTTCACCATATCTAGCTAGCCCCTGGACATTGCCAATACTGCACCCCACCATCTTCCTGCCATGCCACACAATGTAGACATCTTTTTTTCCCTCCCACTTCTTGTTCTACAAACAGTCATCAAATCAACACTACCTTTCCTAGAAAGCACATGTCAATGAACTGCCTAATGATTCCACAAGGCCTCTCTGGGCCTTACTTCCTCTATTAGATTGTAAGTTCCTTGAGGTTAGGGACTGTCTTCCTTTTGACATTTCTATCCCCCCAAATTAACACTTATTGGTATATTGTTCACATGCTTACTAAATAATTTTTAAAAATTCATTCATCTTCCAGGTAATATGCCTTCAAATAATGAATACATAATAATGTCTCTCCTCTCTCCATCTTCTGGATGGCTCTTTTCTTTAGGGTAAATATCCTTTAACTGATTCTTAGTGCACATCATTTGGAGATCACTCCCCTCTTCTGGATGTGCTCTAGCTTGCCAATGTCCTTCTAAAATGCACTGTCTAGAACTGTACCGAATGGTGCGATTCTACCCTCCTTCTGGATATTAAAATGAAGCCTAAGAGGACATCTGGCTTTGGGGTTGGCAAATCACACCAGTGGAGCACTCAGGTCACAGACACACACACACACACACACACACACACACACACACACACACACACACACACACACACACACGCATTCTCCACAAAGCTGTACTTGAACAGCTTGGTTCTTGAACCCAAATGGAGGATACTGATCTCTTATCAATGACATTTTATTAGATCTGGCTTATCTTCCCATACTGGTCACTAAGTTAATATCCCTAATTAATACTGAATGTCCATTCAGGCTATTGTCTTATCTTCATTAAACCTCCTCAAGATGTTATACTTTCTTTCTTTTTTTTTTTTTTTTTTGCGGGACAATGGGGGTTAAGTGACTGGCCCAGGGTCACACAGCCAGCAAGTGTTAAGTGTCTGAGGCCGGATCTGAACTCAGGTACTCCTGAATCCAGGGCCGGTGCTTTAACCACTGCACCATCTAGCTGCCCCAAGATGTTACACTTTCAATGTCTGGTGATGTCCTTATACTTAGGCATGAGATTGGGTCTCCCAAATTGCTTTAGTGTCTCCTGTCTGTTTTCTTGTGCAAATCTCTAGCCTTCCTGATCTCTTTACAGATATTCTACCCATTCTGTCTGGGCAGCTTTGTCTTAATTGGGTAAAACTGCCATCCAAATTCTTCTTGGTATTAATTATATTGTGCTCTTAGGTTAAACGCCCTGCCAGCCTCTTCCTTGTCCCAGCCTGTCAAGCCAAGGTCAAGACAAAAAGGTCAAGTTGTTATCAGTCTGGAAAAAGAGGGGAGATAGGAACAAAGTACAAAAATCATGAAAGAGGGAACAAAGACTCGCTCACTAAGCTCCAAAATACTATAAAGGGCTCCATACCCTACTCCTTGAGGCTGGAAGGCTATGGTTTTAAGACAAATAAAATGGAGTTCTACTTAACATGGTTGGGAGCAACTCGTTACTCTAAGAAATAGTATAGGCTACAAAGATAAAATATCTTTGAGAAAGATTCTGGTAAATTAAAGAATAACAGACTCATTGAACAAACAAACAAACAAAACTATGGTCACGACCCCCCAAGTAAGAAGGACAACAGAGAGAATCATTGTTGGCTCACAAGGGAAAATTATATATAAAGAACCTGGAGCCAGGCCCAAGGAAGAGTGATTGGTGTTTATGATATCTCACAGCACAAGGGTATATAGATCCTGCTTCTGCAGCTATGAGGGAAAAGCACTGGATCTGGAGTCAAGAACTGAGGTCGAGGTCCAACTTTACTATTCACTTGCATACATCAAATCATAGGATTGTTTGAAGAAAAAAAATGAAAAGTGCTAACTCCCTCAAAAGATGTAATAAAAATAACAGCTATTCTTTTTATTATCATCATTCTCCTGGGCCCCAGAACTCTGATCCCAAGCTCTTGATTCCTGGTTCTGAGATTAAAGGCCCTTTCCCCACCTCATTTCTTATAGGATCTTTCAAGGCCTGCCAACACCTGATCATCCTTCCTCTTCCCTTGAGGACTCTGGGCTTTATGAACTTCAGTGAACAGGGTAGCTTGGCTTCCACACTTGTTCCCCATGGCTGTCTACAAAGATTTCAGCTTTTCAAAGTGTAAGGGAAGAAGCTTATTAGAAGTGAGTTAATGTGCTCAGCTAATAAGACCCCAGGCCTGCCAGAATCTAGCACCAGAATAAGGATACCTTCCCCGAAGGCTCTAGGGATCCACTTAGTGAAAAATCCTCACAAAGCCTTGCATTTTCTGAATCAAAGGCCTTCTAAACCAATTTCGTATTATTTCTTGAGCTCCTTTCATACACTTCCTATTACTCTATGGTCTTTTTTATTTATTTTTTTCTCTTTCAGCAGTCATAGTAACTGGCATCTCAGAAACATCCACTGAAGGTTAGGGGACCGAGTCAAATCAGCAACTGTGATTGTCACATTTTTAAGAAGTAAATGAACAACAGGGACTCCCAACAGATTGCCTGTGCACGATGACACAGGGTCTTTTTCCTACAGCTGTTCAGCTAAATCCAGGAGCAATGAAGTCATATGTCAACTATGACAGAGTAAAATGTGTCTCCACTAAAGTCTTTCTATGGTTATCTGTCCCTCCTCTGAACTCAAGAGAAGTTATTGTCTTGTCAGTACCATTTATCATATGACATTTCTTATATAATTTAAAAATTCTAATATTATCAAACTGCTTACCCACTAACACTAATTCCACAATGGTTGGGATACTGTCTAACACTTCTTTCTACTGTCATGGGGCTAGTCTCTAGCCTTAAACAAAGCAGCTAGCTGCTCCATCACTGTTTGTTGTTTGACATTCTCTTTCTTTCTCCTCCTCCCCTCTTTTTCTCCCTCCCTCCCTCCCTTTCCCCCTTCCCTTCCTCTTCTTCCCTAGCCCAGAAGTTTTAACCTACTCTGTTATTTTTCTGACCTGGGATGGACAATGGGGGCTCAATTTACTGAGGCCAACTCATTGTGGAGATCTGAATGGCTATAGCCCTACTGTAGCTCAGAAACTCCAAACTCAAGTGATGTTCCAGCCTCCCTCAGTAGCAGGTTTCACAGGTGTGTGCTACTGTACCCAGATCTTTTTCTTTCCTACTTCAAAATTTTTATTGGTCAATGCAGCTGAAGAAGCATAAAATACTCTATCTGTGTTCATATTTCCCCAATTCTCTCTGGTATTTTTTGGTGAGGCAATTGGGGTTAAGTGACTTGCCCAGGGTCACACAGCTAGTAAGTGTCAAATGTCTGAGACTGGATTTGAACTCGGGTCCTCCTGAATCCAGGGCCGGTGCTTTATCCACTGAGCCACCTAGCTGCCCCCAGTTTTACTCTTGATAATTATATTTTCCACTTTATCAAACATTGGGGGGGGCGGGGCAGCTAGGTGGCGCACCGGCACTGGATTCAGGAGGACCTGATATTGCCTGTCCTGCCATGACTAAGAAAGACTGGGTGTCCTTTCATTGAGGTTGCAGGGAAAGAAAAAGCCTTCTAAGAACAGTGAAAACTGCTGTGATAAGGCCTACTTTCTGAGGTGGGTGTTTGTTCTAGTCCTTAAGAAATTTTTCTTAAGAACACAGCTGGGGGGCAGGGCAGCTAGGTGGAACAGTGGGTAGATAACTGGCCCTGGAGTCAGGAGGACCTGAGTTCAAATCCAGCCTCAGACACTTAACACTTATTAGCTGTGTGACCCTTGGCAAGTCACTTAACCCCAATTGCCTCACCAAAAAAAAAAAAAAAAAAAGAACATAGCTGGGAAAAAGCACCAACTTCATAGTTAGTAACATCTATAAATTATTTTAGGGGAATGAAGATTTTAAGTGGCATAGAGAAGACAGAAGAGGAAGCTAGCATGAGAGGCTGGTGAAGGTGGACAAGAGGCAGTGTAGCCACTGCTATTTTGCTGATAGGTTGAGTCAAAACCCATTTCCTTACCACAGTGTCTCTCAGCCCCTTTTCTATTTGAGGACTAATGCCCTAGAGAGATCTATCTCAGCCAGGGTACATCAGAAAGACCTAGAAAAACTAAGCTGAGTTTCTGATCATAAACAAGATGACAAGTGAACTGAGAGACTCAAGAAAGAGAACAAGTCAAGGCAATTCAGTGTAGGTAGTTGTTGCTTAGTCATTTTTCAGTCATGTCTGACTCTTGATGACCCTATTTGGGGTTTTCTTGGCAAAGATAGTGGAGTGGTTTCCCATTTCCTTCTCTGGATCACTTTTATAGATGAGGAAACTGATATAGTAAAGGGTTAAGTGACTTGCCCAGGGTCACACAGCTAGTTAAGTGTCTGAGGCTGGATTTGAACTCCAGTCTTCCTGACCCCAGGCCCAGCAGTAGAGGCCAAAGGGCAGAGCTGATAATATCCTAGGCCTTGGTACATTCTGATGCAGTATTTCTGAGAAGAGAATTTCAAAGTCATTGGGTAAGACAGCTGACTGAGAAAGATGGAGAGAACCTCTGAGATCCTGGATGAGAGGAAAGAGAGAACTAAAGGAAGTGTCATGGCTATTAGCTGAGAATGCTGAGTGAGTAGAGTGCTGTAGCCACCTCTGAAGGGAAAGGCTTATTAATCACAGCATCTTTAGAAGATGGAGGACAGACTTGGAGGTGGGTCTGAAAATAGCACATCAGCTGAGGGCTAGAGCTGTGGCACTGAAGGAGGCATAAGGAACAGGCTGACAGAGCAGACCTTTGAAGGAGAGAGAATGATTAACCATAACATTCTCCCTCCCCCCTCTAGTGAATCTTCCTTCAGGGTAGTGGGGGAGCCTGAAAGGAGCCACAGTTGACGGTTAGTTGTAGTAAAGAGAAGCACCTGTTCCTGGTGGGGAATGGGCCTGGCAGAAAATATGGTGGGCATGAATAGGCAGCAATGCATTACAAACGAGGAAAGACACAGGAGAAGTTATATAAAGTGATGCGTTAATAGAAGCCACTGGCAGCCATGAGCCGTCCCTCTCTGCAAGTGCCCGTCTCACATGTATATTCCCTGTATGTGCCTCCTTTGCAAAGCTGCTCTGGGCCCGTGCATTCCCCATGCACAGAGGCTCTACCACTTAATTCCTAAAGACAATGGGGGAGAATATTGTTACTTTACATTTGTTATTTAATTAAAATATATTTGTTATGAAATAAATGGTCACATGACAAGAGTGAGGGATAACCAATCGACAGGCTGCGTGCTTTGTAGTATCCTCACTGAGTGAAGAGAACACAAGGAAGAGTCCCTGCACACTGGGAGGCCCTCCCCTGGTGAACTCGAGAGGATGTGGACGAGAGATGCACAGGATGGACAGGCATAGATAGGATGGGATCTGCACTGGCAGCCAAATCGAGGCGACCAGAGTGCTGGTGAATGCGCTCCTTTCAGGCCTTTTCTAGCACCCTTCAGAGAGACACTTTAATGACATTTGAGGATTGCATTGTCTGCCAGAAGTTTCATGTGTGCATGTCTTGTTTTCCCAACAAGCCCATCATTTTTGGAAGTCAAGGACTTTAGTACTTCTCTTATAATATCCCCTAGACTAAACACATAAGCAGTCAACAAGCTGCCAATGCTAAGCTGGAAGATAGTAGATTTGCAGTCTTGCATTTAATTTCCTTTTTTTTTTCAGGGCAATGAGGGTTAAGTGACTTGCCCAGGGTCACACAGCTAGTAAGTGTCAAGTGTCTGAGACCGGATTTGAACTCAGGTCCTCCTGAATCCAGGGCCAGTGCTTTATCCACCCGTGCCACCTAGCTGCCCTACCCTATGTTTAATTTCTAAAATGTGCATATTGTGCATTCAATCCAGCTAACAGGGCAGAATACATATTTCTTTATCACCCTGGCCTCTATTACCCTTTCTCCTAAAATTGCATTGCATTCATTTTATATATATTCTGTATAAAATCACATAGGTAGTGTGTATGTTAGAATGGAAGTTCCTTGAGGGCAGGGATTATTTCATTTGTCTTTGAATCCTCAGTGTTTACCACAATGCCAGTAATAAATGCTTACTGCTTGAATACACAGTGAGAAAGTAAAACCCAGCATCTTTAAAGAGGTTTAAGAAATCTCTCAGTACTCAAGCATAAAATAAACATTTTACTTTTCCTGGAGATGACAGTCTAGCACTTGGAAGGTGTTGCTCCTGTCTCAGGAAATGTGAGCATCCTCAAATGAGCAGTGAAGTGTATGAACGTTTCTCATTTTTGTCTCGGCTTATTTTAGTTCCTTCAGGTTAAAAGAAGAGAAGGAGCTCCTGGGCAGTAAAGGCATTGTTTAGTCTTGAATAATGAGTTTTGGAAAACAGTACGGAAGCATACACTTCCAGAACCTGACGTAACCTCGGAAGTCATCCAGCCCAACTCCTACCCAAGCGTCATCAAGTCTCTGCTTAAGGATCTCTGGTAAGGGGGAAATACCATCCCTCAAATTTTGGGACAAATTTAACTGTTAAGAAGTTTTCCATTATATTGAGACAAAAATCTCTCTCCATGTAATTTCTTCCCATTGGTTTAGGTTCAGCTCTTTGGGTTAAAGCAGAACTGAAGATTGCTGTCATGTCTATGCCGAATCTTTCTTTTTCCTGTGTGGCATGCTTCTGAGTGACCTCCCTATCCTTGTCAGTCTTTAGAGGGATTCCAGCTCATAAATATTTTCTATCCATTTAAGAAGGGCATCCAGACACTCTACCTCATCATTTCCCACCAGACAATTATCTTGGACTTCATGGTATCCCAAAAATCATCATTCTGCAATTGTAAAATTCACTTCCTCAGCTCATTTCCCACCATGGCTCATCATTCTCCAAGATGTCATCAACTCTGAAACTCACAGCTCTTTGGTGCCCCTTGATCCCAGGGGGGCCCTCCCTAGGTAGGAGAAACCTGGGAGCTCCTCAGCTTGAGGAGGGCATCCTGAGAATTCACCTCACCATTTCCCACCTGGCTGCATGACCTCTAGAAAATCATCATCCTGCAAAATGAAATCAACTCTAAAAGTCACTTCCTCAGATCATTTCCCACCTTGGCTACTGGGCTTCATCTTGCTCCATGCTGGGTAACTTCCTTCACTCCGCCCTCACTGATTCTCAACTTTTTATGTGTTGTTTTCTCTCATTAGATTGTTAGTTCCTTGAGGGCAGGAACTAGCTTATGCCTTTCTTTGTATCCCCAGCATTTAGCACAGTACCTGACATATAGCAGGTATTTAATAAATGTTTTTTGATTGCTGATTCTGATAAAGAAATCCTTTTTGAATTCAACAAGTATTTACTGAATGTCTACTATGCATAAGATAATGTGCTGGGGTGATGTGAAGGATGCAAAGAAGAATAAGACGTGGTCCTTGCCCTCACTGGTTTCTAACCAAGAGCCAGTGATGCTTGGGGAACAGAAAGCTAGCCAGGCCAATTGCAAAAGGTTTCAAGGCAAGAAGAACTCTCAACGGGAGTGGATAGTGACTATTCCATAGGAGCTGACCACCTTCTCTCTTTTCAGTTACCACTGTCAACTCTTCATTTTCCAAGGAGGAGACTGAACATCACTCCTTTGGTTCCAATGGCTCTTATCTCACCTTAGATCTACTTTACCTATTAGGCTGTTGCCAGCAGTGGGTAAAAAAGTGACCTCTCAGTTTTTTAAAATCAATGAAAATTTCACAATTAATTTTAAATTGCTTGGTAAACCAAAGCGTCCTTTGATAACTCATCAATTCTGCTTTCCCCAAAAGGTCAGAACTAGGTCCAGAGGTAGACAGAAGTTATAGCAAGGCAGATTTTGCATCTAAAAGAAATTCTTGTTCAGGTAAGACTAGGTGGCTTCTCAGGTCACTTACAAACTTTAAATTGTGATCTTTAGTTAAGTCTCTAAACAAAACATAAGCCCGGTCTAGAATTAGGCTGGACAGGGGAAAATGTCCTGATATTAAGGCTGATGAGACCTTGGAATGTTATTAGGAGCTGTGGAGGGTTCTTTTTAGAAGAATTTGTCAGACAAGTTTTATTTCTGGAAAAACAGGCATAGAGATTTGCCTAGACACATAAATATAGGCTGTGTGATCTGGATGACATTTCAATTTTAGTTTTTATGAGAGTATCTATGTGGGCTGATGCCACTTGACATTTGAATGGAATTTTAAGTTAATGTGCTTACTCAAGGTCACAGAGCTCAACTAACCCTTGATCATAAAGGCAGCATGATGTAATAGAGGAAGACCTGAGGTTCAAATCCCACCCTCAGATGCTTCCCAGTCATGTGACCCTAGGAAAGTCATTTATATGTTTCAGTTCTCTCATCTACAAAATAGAGATAATAATAATAGCTCTTCCTTTATACGGTGGCCCTGAGGCTGTGAAGAGATAACATACCTAAAGCACTTTCCAAACCTTAAAGTGCCATGTAAACACGCACTATTATTATAACTAAAGCTGCTAATACTGTAATATCTCCTAACACCTTAGTTATACTCATGAAGCTTGGGGAAACACAGACAGATGACAGCCAATGACTATATTTCACATCCAAACTATGTCATGCTACGATTCTTTCTAGCAGCTTTTTTTTCCCCCCTTTTTTTAGGGCAATGGGGGTTAAGTGACTTGCCCAGGGTCACACAACTAGTAAGTGTGAAGTGTCTGAGGCCGGATTTGAACTCAGGTACTCCTGAATCCAGGGCTGGTGCTTTATCCACTGCACCACCTAGCTGCCCCCTATGCTACGATTCTTGACAAAATCACTAGGAAAAAAAAAACCCACTCTTATCTTTGAAGAAGAAACACTTCGAGGGGGGCCAAAGTGGAGGCAATCTATATCTCATCCACAGTGTTAGTCACAGAACCTTAGAGATGGAAGGGAATTCAGAGGTGAGGCCATCTCATCCAACCTGCAGCTACACAAGAATTCCTTCAGATGACACATCAGACAAGGGCTCTCCCAGCCTTTGTGTGATGACCTTTACTTGGAAGGAATCCCCTAACTCTCCTGACAGCCCACTGAACTTCTGAATAGTTTGGATTCTTAGGATGTTTTTCACTGCCTCTTTGTAACTTCTAACCATTGCTCCTAGTTCTGTTCTTTAGGAACAAAGAGGAACAAGTTCAATCCCTGTTACATGATGATCCCTTAGGATACTGGAAAACAGACGTCACATTGCATTGGTAATCTCTTCTCTAGGCTAAATGTTTCCAACTTCTTCAACTGATTCTTATATGGTTTGACCTCAAGGTCTTTTTCATCCTGTTTGCCGTTCCCTGGATGTCCTTTAGCTTATCAAGGTTCTTCCCAAAATGTGGCACCCACAGACAACGTGGTCAAAACCTTGCTCTTACCTCCTTGAATTCTTTCACGGTCTTAAAGTACAGCCTCTGTTTTTCTAATAGTTCCAGGTATTCGTCATTTAACTGGTCTCTTCTCATTTTGTTCTCTTGCTTCTTTTTTTCTAGCTGTTGAAAAATTGTAAGAAAGGATAGTGAAAAGAGATGTCCTGTATCAGGTCTGCTAACAAAGACAGGAACCTTGTGAATATTGATTCATAGTTCTAGAAACAGCATTTAAGAGCTGAAAGGTCCCTCAGAGATCAGGTAGCTTGGCTGAAGAGAAGTGACTGCCTTTTCTCTCATACCTCCCAACATACTGGGCCAGGGAAAGAAGGTATGCTTCTTGCTCCTGTCATTTCCAATCCTTACCCCTATAACCTACCATCCCCTAGTGACCAGTTGTCCTTTGAAATAAACTTCATCCATATGCAACACACACACACACACACACACACACACACACACACACACACACACGCCAGTTGTCTTCTTGGATAAAATGTAAGTTTCATTTTTCAGATTTGTATTTCCAATAACTGGAATAATACTTGGCAAAGAATAGGCACTTAATTAAATGTTTGTTAATCAACTGCCCTCGCTTCAACTTCCAGTCACTTCACCTTCCCCTGCTTTCCCAGACTACCACCTTTGCTCTGGCCTCAATTTCTTCTCTTGGAAAGTTTGATCCTTTATTTAGCTTGTTCTAGTTTATCCTGCCCTCTATCCTTAAATCTCTTACCCTTATGTCCTATCATCCCTCATCCCTTTCTGAGCGCAGAACTCTGAAATACTCCTACCACCTGACTTTTCTTCTACATTACTGGACATTTCTAGGAAATGTTTTAACTGTAGTCTAGGTCCACTCAAAATTTAAGTTATCTAACCTCAAATGGAACCTCATTGATGCATGGCAATCTTACACTCTCCTGATCAATTCTATCAAACTTACCAGAACTGCTCTTCCAAACCTATTCTCAAACCACTCATGACACTCTCCCTACCACCCCTTCAGCACAGCGTCTTGCTTCATTCTTCATTAAAAAAATTAATACCAACTGTCTGTAGCAACCTGTCTCTGAAATGACCTCAGGATCATCCTTGACCCTCTCCTACTTCACTCTTGTATTTAATGAGATGCCTTTTGTCCTTTCCAAGGTCAACCCTTCTAGAGGCTTGTTTCTTTGATCTCATCCCCTACCGTCTCTTGTAGGAGCTCATCCCATCAGTCAATTCTACCTTTCTCCTTAATCTCTAACTGGACCCTTCTCTGTTGCCTATAAAGATGACCTTATTCATTGGCTCCTTCCCTGTTGCCCACAAACATGCCCAGGTCTTTCCCATCTTTAAATTAGCACTACCATACATCACAGGTCATATTCCCTTTCAGAGGCAAATTCCAAGAATAAATTACCTATACACATTGCCTCCATTTTCTCTTCAGCCCTTTGCAATCTAGCTTTGGTCATCCTCAATACTCAACTGAAACCACTCCATTGCTAAATCCAATGACCTTTTTGCACTTCTTTTTGAGCTCTTGGAAGTGTATAACATACTGCTGTCACCCCTATCCTTATAGATATTCTCGCCTCCATGGGTTCTTGTGACACTGGCCCATCACAATCATGGTAGTCCCTTGCAGCACTAAATCTATAATCCTATGATCCAAGATGAATTCTAAAAATGTTTTGAGTCATGGCAGTATCACTGTAATTTGAAAGGGAAACATTAACTTTAAATATATAAGTGTTGGGATAACAAACAAAAAAAATCCAGTTTCATTTTATCACTATTGTCCTTCCTTCCTTCCTTCCTTCCTTCCTTCCTTCCTTCCTTCCTTCCTTCCTTCCTTCCTTCCTTCCTTCCTTCCTTCCTTCCTTCCTTCCTTCCTATCTATCTATCTATCTATCTAAAATATCTACAGATCTCTTTACATATCTATATCTAGATCAATGGAGGTACAATAAATGTTTTTGATGAGGACTTGGCCATATATCATGTTTCTTTCCCCATAAAAGGTGAAGTCCTTGCTGAGAGTAATGGCCTGAAAGCCAAAAAGCCTGATAGAGAAAGGTGAAGAATTAAAGGGGCCCGGACCATTTCCCTCTTTATGAATAATTCCATTAGGAAATAAGCAGCTCCAAATTGCAGAAACCTCAACAAGTACCTTCTGAACCACAGACTCCTGGACTTAGGAGGAATTTAGAGGCCATCTAGTTCACATCTTTCCAGGAGCATGAATTGCTTAAATATCTCCAATAATAAGGAGCTTTCTACCTACTGAGATAATAATCCATTCCATTTCTAAACTGCTGTCAAAAAAAAAATTCCTTATATGGAGCTGAAATCTGCATTCCTAAAGCTTCCACATTTGCTTATTATTAGCAGAAGCTCACTTGCAAGAGGAGGTTGGGGCTAGAAGGGAATGAATGGATAAACCAAAATCCATCAACAACTCCCAAATCCCAATTATGCAGGTCCCTGCTAAGATGACAAATAATTGATAACTGCCAACATTTCACTATCTAGGGATGGGGAAACCTGTGGTAGTCAAACTTTTATCTTTTTAGAGTAGAGACTAACTGAAACTTTATACTCATTTTTAAGGCAAAATCTATTGAAAGCATAAGTAGGCATTGCTGGTATGTTTCTAATAGGCCTAAAAGTGAAAGATTAGCTAGGTCCCGTGTGGAGGAAGTAGGTAGTTATAAGTCAGTTTCCTACAAATTCAGTGAACCTATTTCACAACTGACAAAATACGACAATGTCTTTCATATTAACACAGGCAACCTACCATCCTGATCCACAGGTGGTATGAGCCCTTAGCCAAACAGTGAAGCAGGTAGTGATTATCTGTGGTGCTCTGCCATGCCCTCTCTCCAATCCTTTCTCATCCCGGGGCCCGTTAACCATCTGAAGACTGCTAGTATTTAAATTGATTAAATAGAGATTTCCTAAAAAACCCCAAAGCTTTTGAGACCCAAAGGAAGTAATTTATTATGTCAGAATTTCAAGTATTGTGACAGCTCGATGAGGGAAGTTACTTTGGGCCAAGGGACCTTCCTAGTGACACTCAAATCACAGCATATAAAGAAGTCCCAACTTCACCAGTGCACTCTGCCCATGGAGGAATCTGGAAAAGGCGCTGCAATTCTCTGTGGAGAGATGAGGTTTCACCTCATGCATCATTTTCAGGGCCTTCTGTACTAGGGGAGTGAGTGGTATGCTCATTATAACTCATTTTATTATAATTATTATAATTATAACATTATCCACTTATTCATTAAAAAGGTGAATTGCTTTTCTTGAGTGATTTATTTTTTTCTTTTTACAAATGAAGTTTCAAGTTTAGAGGGAAAAGAAGAGCAACCCAGCTGACCTTCATCCGATTTTGTTTAATTCCATCTACAATCTGTTCCATCTGTCGCAAAAACTGGTCACGGGCAGCAGAGGAGGCCATTGCTCTGGAAGAAAAGCCAGTAGATGTCACTCTGTGAGATCTCTGGGGACCCAAGCCACCAGATCAAATCTGGTAACTTGAAAGTTACATTAACTCCCTCCTGGAGGGACACCAATGGTGATTTCCAGCCCTGAGAAATGAACACACTAGAAACAGAAGACATGGTGCTGGGATTCAAGTCAGAGAGACCTGAGTCTTGGCATGAATCAATTCAAATCCTGCCTGTCTCAAACAGTTACCAGCTAGCTGTATGACCCTGGGTAATTCACTTAAACTGTTTTAGTCTCTGTTTCTTCATAATAATCACCTCTGGCTGTTGTGTGGATCAAATGAGATGACTATATGTGAAACACTTAGCACTTTTGCAATGTAAATGCTAGCTAATATTATCATAATCATACGTTATCTTTGATTTGTTAAGTATCCTCCCTCTACTTTTTCATAAATGCTAGGTATTAAAAACCTGATGATTTTTAATTTTTTAAATTATTAAATGTGGCATTGATTTTTTTAAAGGACAAGTAAAAAGCATACTGGAATTGAAATTCTTGTTTTTTATGATTTTGCGATACCCCAAGAGATCTGGATAATACAAGGTAAACAAAGAGTAAAATAAAACAGAAATGACGTAAAATTATAATGTTTAATTTTGTACTTAGAGAACACTTTAAGTATTACACTCCCCTCTTTAAAATGGAGACATGGGTAGGGGAGGAAGGGTATAGAAATGACTCTAACTTAAAAACCCAAAGTATCCATAAAACCAAGAAAAAAATAACACCCAAGATTTAATTAAAGAACAACAATAACAATAAAAGGAACAAAGAATTAAAAATGTGGGTGACTCAAAGGACAGTGGAAAGAATGGTGGGTGGAGTGTATTAGAATAATTATAGTTTTGAAATTATGAGCCTGGAAAAGCAGGTAAGCTGGCTAGGCAACACTACTGAGGGATAGAAGACGGTTGCTTAGTATTAAACTAGTATTTAGTGAATGTGCAAAGCCCTAAAGAAAGGATTCCCATGCATGGAAAATCTCTGGAAGATTTATGGGAGAATATGGAAGAGAATTACACTAGATGAGAAGGCAAGGGTGGGTTGTCAGCTGCAAATGTTGAAAAGTGTGCCCATATTGACGAGATCACAGATCCATTTTTAAATATAAATTAGCAAATGTTTATTGACTTAAAAGCATGCACCACAAAATTCATTTAAATAGTGAGATATCTAGTACATTCTAAAGAAGGTTTGATTTATATATAATTTCTTACAGGAACAAACTGTATAAATCAAGATATATTTATACTTAGCAGCAAGCAGGGACTGGGTGTCTAAGAATAGCATCCTCCCCCAACACCCTCAGATGATTATGTATACTTTTAAAAACCACATCATCTTATCCATGCACAATACAAAGATAGTTCATTTCAAAGTACAGTGTGTGCAGCATTGTATAGAAAGGGAGACCAAGTGGTAATGTTTACTTACTGTTGGAAGTTTTCATGAATTGAATTCAGCAAAGAAATCTGGGGAAGAAAAATTCTGTAAGCAGAAGGTTAACTGATTTGGAATTTAAAGGTAAATTGATCTGAATGTTAGGAAGCCGCCTTTTCTCTCGACATTGCTAGGAAGCTCATGCCTTGCTTATGCTTGCTAAGGAACATACACTTTCCAACTAAGAGGTACCTAAGGAAATTATGTTATCACTCCTATACGTGAAGCTTCCTATTACAAAAAGATACCTTTTTTGGGGAGGGGGGGCAGGGCAATGAGGGTTAAGTGACTTGCCCAGGGTCACACAGCTAGTAAGTGTCAAGTGTCTGAATCCAGATTTGAACTCAGGTCCTCCTGAATCCAGGACCGGTGGTTTATCCACTGCGCCACCTAGCTGCCCCCCAAAAAATACATTTTAAAAGGGATTTTTGTACTTATGTAAAGGAAAATAACAATCATAAAAGCCAGAAAAGTCAATTCACAAATGGAGAAGTAATCATTTACCAAAGGAAATCTGAATCCCAGGTTCAGCTGGGGGCCTGGGGTTAGGAAGACTCATCCTCCTGAGTTCTGGCCTCAAACACTTACTAGCTGTGTGACCCTAGGCAAGTCATTAGTTAACCCTGTTTGCCTTCATTTCCTCATCTGTAAAAGAAGCTGGAGAAGGAGATGACAAACCACTGCAGTATCTCTGCCAAGAAAATCCCAAATGGGGTTATGTATGAGCTGAAATTTAATATATGGAGTATTCATTGGGTGATTCACTGAAATATTGGGGTCCTGGAAATAATGAGGGACCTTTAGAAACTCCAATAAATTTTTACCACAAATAATTTTTACCACAGTTACAAAGAGTTGAATAAGACTGAACAACAAAAACTAACTAGGCTACATGAATGTAATGAAATTTATTATGCCAGAAGAAATGATGAATATACAGGGAAACATGGGAAGACTAATATGAACTGACACAAAGTAAATAAAGACCCCCGAATGATTACAACAACATAAATGCTATGTGTGCAAAACAATATATAGGGATTTTTTTACTCCAACAAGTACAAAATGAAAGTACAGACTAAAAGTGAGCTATATATCACAATGGAAAGAACAGTGGACAGCGAGTCAGAAGACTTGAGTTCTAATCCCAACTTTATCTGTAGTTAGCTGTGTGACTTTGGAGAAGTCATTTCAACTCTCTAGCTCAGTTTCCTCATCTGTAAAACTGGCTGAATTAGACGATCTTGAAAGGGTCCCACCAATTTGCTAAGGGGATGATGCAGAAAGGTAAGATCAGTGTATGATACCCCAAAAGGTTTCCTGGAGGTGATTATCAAGTCAGCTTTTATAGGAGGTGATGAATATGGGACAGTAGGACTGTGAAAGAAGAGCACTCCTGCTAGGTAGTAAATTGGATATTTCAAATTTTTTACAGAGAACTTGTAAATCTAGGGTTGGAGCTACATGATAAAGATAAACTATGTTTTCATAAACACAATGATTCTAAAACAGAGTGCCTACAGATGTGTTCTGTATACTGGAAATGCTCAGTAAGATCTTATAAAGCAGACTCTTGTCACTTAACCTCTCTCAGCCTCCGTTTCCTTATTTTTTAAAATGGGGTTAGGGGACTGGCATGTATATGTTGCTTGATGGCCTCAAAGGTCCCTAGGAGGCTACTTTTTTTCTCTCCAAATTCTCATTCAATAACATCTTTTAAATGTGCAGGACACTGCACTAAGAACCTTATTACCCCAATTACATAACTAGTAAGAAAGCAAAAGCCGGACAAGGAGTTACTATATATCAAGGCTTTCTCTGCAGTGAAAAGCAATTTCCATGAAAAGCTCTCAATCTTTCAAAGAGAAGTCTTATTTTTCCTCCATGGCAAAAAATTCCTTTCTTTAGACCTCTTTGCCCTCCCTGACTTCACCTAATGGTTTTTCCCTGTTTCACTGGACTAAGTTAGGATAGTTTTTGTAAGAAGTGTCTAAATCCTGGAGTCTTCTAGAAACTTAATAACTATACAAAAATCTCTCTCTTTTCCCTTAGTGACCCCTCACTCAATCAGTCCAATGTTCAATTTAGCTTAGAATTATAGTTAGAAAGGGATTTTCAGACTGTTTTACAAATGAGGAAACAGATTCATTGAGAACAAGTGACTTAGCCAGGTCACACAGACAGTAGCAGAACAAGGGCCAGAACCCTGTCCTCCTTAAGGACACTGAAAGTGTTCTTAAGTTATAGCATCTGTGTATGTGATCACCTCTAGGAGGCTAGGGCCTCTCCCAGGGCAGCGCTGAATCTCCTCTTTCTACAGGGCCTGATGTTCCCTTGTACACGTGAGCAAAGGGTGAGGAATAAACTAAAGGTCAAAAGTTTTTACATGGAGTATTTCTGAAGCAATTCTGAAGTCACTGTCTCCACTTTAATTTGCCTTCTCATCCATCTACTCTGAATTCTTAATGTAAATGTATGCATGAGATTATGTGTGTGTGTGTGTGTATGTGAGAGAAAGACACACACACACACACACACACACACACACACACAAAGACAGACACAGAGAGAGTGTAGGTGCATTTGCACATACCTGTATACCCAAAGGGATATCCTAAACAGGAAATTCTTTTGAGGGTGTGTGTGTGTGTGTGTGTGTGAGTGTGAGTGTGTGCCTGATTCCATCATTAATTGGTTACTAAATTATCATTCTCCCTTAAATTTCTTACCTCTTTTTCCAAGTAAACCTTCTTGTCATCCAGTGTATTATATAGAGTGAAAAACTGCTTGGTTTCTTTGTGGGTTGCTGACACTGCATAAAATAAACAAACAAAAAAATCAGTGAACTATGAGAAATGCTTCACGGAAGCCATTTTTTTTTCTTTTCCAATAATCTGAAAGGTACACCTTATAGACTTGTAGATTTTTCTGTGTTTACGACAAACTGTCATTAGGACCAAAGCCATGGGCACCAAAGGAAAAACAGGCTTTGGTGTGGTCACTTATGTGACTCTGTGAATAAAGCCAATGCTCCAGGTCATATAAAACGTCAGACCGACAGGCTACCATTTGAGCAGCCTGACTCTACACTAAACACTTCAAAGCTCTTCATGGCCCCTTGTTCCTTACAAAACTGTAAGATGACACTAACAAAGGAGTTTAATTGGCAAGATTTTCTAGTCATTGACAATCTACCAAATTAAGTCCCAGAAAAAGAGGCAAAGGGTGTATGGCGTCCAGTAGACAATAAACATCCAAGCAGGGAGAAAGAAACTAAAAAATTTAAGAGTGAAGGGGGAAAGTGTTAATGTGGGGTGGATATGATTAAAAACTGAGGATCTACGGCCACCAACACTGCTGCCTAAGATTATCAGAATCTAAGGAGGCATGGTTCTACTCAAAATAAAGAGGAAAAAAACATTTCCTTTAAAAGAATCTCAGTGTTCCTTGAAAATGGAATGGGCTGACACATGAAGTCATGAATTTCCCATTATTAGGAGCAGTAAAGTTGAAGCTGGATATATACTTGTAAGGGACATTATAAAGGGGAATTAAAGAAGAGCCAGTATTATGGACTAAATGACCTGCAAGGTTCTTTACAACATCTATAAAGTGGACTTTGATCAGCCACAATTCCAATGGGATCTTGATGAAACATGCTTCCTACCTCCAATCAGAGAGGTGGAACACTCAAAGGGTGTGGACTGATTCATGGTTTTTTTTTGGTGGTTTTTGTTTTTGTTTTCTCAATGAGGGTGGGGAAGGTGGGAAGGATAGAAGGTAGCTATTTGTGAAAATAAAATTTTAATTTAAAAAAAGATCTCGGGGCAGCTAGGTGGTACAGTGGATAAAGTACCAGCCCTGGATTCAGGAAGACCTGAGTTCAAATCTGGCCTCAGACACTTGACATTTATTAGCTGTATGACCCTGGGCAAGTCACTTAACCCTCATTGCCCTGAAAAAAAAAAGGAGGAAGAGGACTTATGAAGCACATGGACTTACAAGTTGATGCTGATGATCTCTCTTATGTACATCTATCAGCAAAAGGCAAGAAAGCTTGACTCTTGGATTCCCAAAATGTACTAGTTTCTGAGTTGAGTCAATGGAGATAAGGCAAGGCAGTAATACAGAAAGAAATCTAGAACAGGAGTCAGGAGACCCAGGTTCAAATCCTGGTTCTTATTTTTATTAGCTGTGTAAACATGAGCAAGTAACTTCACCTCTTTCCTTCTTATTTTTCTCATCTATAAAATTTGTATTTGTATTATTTATACCTCACAACTGTCACGTGGGAAGTGTTTTATAAACTTTTAAAGTGAAATCTGAGTGTGTGTTGTTGTTATTACTTGAAAAGAAATTTTGATGACTCAAGTACAAATAAAGAAAAATTATGAAAGGAGGGAAGACCATGTCACAAGGAGACTTAAAACTAGGGGCCACAGCATTTAGAATACATCGAGAGGAAATAATGAAAACAAGGAATAGAAAATAAAAACTCATGATGTTTCCCCATGTGGAAACATCTGCCTCTTTGGCAAAATTTATAAGGCCTCTTTAGTCACCTAAGAGGCTGTAAACACATCATGCAAAAATCATCGCTTCTGCAGGAGGTCCTTAACCATTGTCAGCATTTATATGAGCATGGGACTATGGGGCTGACACTGAGAAAGTAAGGGGAGAGTTAGTAACTCAAATAAGCTTCTTTTAGTTGATGACAAAGAAGGGAGAGGAAGAGGAAGAAGAGTCAAAAAGGATTCAGACAACACTGTCAATACATTTCTGGTGAGGCTGAGGCTGGCATGGTGGGGGCTGTTGTTTCTGGTTCAGTCTCTAGGGCAGTTCTGGGTTTAATATGTATGGAGAGAGCACAGTACTGCTGCTTTTAAGTAGGTAAGAAGGAAGGCCCTGATCCACCCAGTCAATAACAACATTTCCCACTCAGGCCTCATGGGGCATTTGTATGCACTTCTCGAATGCATAGATATTACAGAAAAAGAGACAGCTAGGTAGTACAGTGGATAGAATGCTAGCCCTGGAGTCAGAAAGGCTTGAATTCAAATCAAGCCTCAGATATTTTTTAGCTGTGTGACCCTGGGAAACTCAGTTAATCACTGTTTGCCTCAGTTTCCTTAACTGTGAAATGTGGATAATAGTACCTACATCAAGGGGTTGTTGAGAGAATCAAAGAAGAGAGTAATTGTAAAGTTCTTAGCATAGTGCCTGGAACACAGCAGGTGCTAAATAAATGCTTGAGAGAATCAAATGTGCTCTCCACATTGTTCAAGTCCCAGGGACTCCTTCCCCTTCCCCTTCCCCCACCATTCCAGTCCTTTCCCTGCTGAGTTATCATTTAACCAGGAGAGGATGCTCCTCTCAGATAAGAGCAGATTACATTATTCAAGCCCCAGGGGCTTATCTCCTCCCCCAAATTTCCCTTCCTTTCTCTGATGAGGTAGCAGTAGTTCTCTAAGTTAGGGGTGTGGGGGGAGGGTGTGTGTGTACAGGTTTAGAAGTGTCATGAAAGGGGCAGCTAGGTGGTGCAGTGGATAGAGCACCGGCCCTGGATTCAGGAGTACCTGAGTTCAAATTTGGCCTCAGACACCTAACACTTACTAGCTGTGTGACCCTGGGCAAGTCACTTAACCCCCACTGCCCCACAAAAAAAAAAAAAAAAAAGAAGTGTCATGAAGAATGTGCATCCAGAGTATCCAGATAGGCAAAGGTGAAACAAGAGGAAGGAATCCTTGCTTTAGGGACAGACCTATATAAACTCGCTGAAACAAGTATGCTTTGCACGCCTTCTTTGAAAGTGTGTGCCCTTTCTTGCAAGATCATAATAAAATGGCCTCCCTTCTTTGCACCAGTCTGTGAGTCATGCCTCAGTTTACCCATTTCTAACAATGCTTATTCCCTTCCTTTTCCCTAATGAACTGATCATGATCATTGTATATGATATGAGTTAGCAAGCCTTCATAATCTGTGCTTTTATGTTTTGGGAAACCATCATTTGATCCCAAGACATAACTGAATAAATTCAATGATGGCCTGAATTATAAAAGGCTCTTACTGTATGGCTAACTCTCCTTAACATGGAATATTCTTCACAGACAAGAGGGATCTCTGTTCTATTATTACGCCAATGTATTCAACATATGCTCTTCTTCATGCATGCAAAAGACTGGAAGATGCTCAGAGCATGGTGGCTCTACTTAGAGCATGAGTCACCTTTAGTGTTGTTAAAAAAGCATTATGATTTATCCCATGAGTGCAGGACGACTATATTACATCATGGTGTAATATAAATAGTATGGAGTCAGAAGACTAGGGCTCATTCTAGGTCTGGCTCTTCTACTCACTACCTGTGTAACCTTGCAAAAGTTATTTAACCTCTCTGGTGTTTCGATATTATCATCTAGAAAATGATGGTGCTGGCAATGGTGAGAGTAGCAGTAACAACAATAACAACAACATTGGCCCCAGCTGGCTTATGGTATGAAATTTTCACCAGTAACACTTATTTCTGAATGATCTTCATATTAAGTCATTACATAAATGATTCACCCTTTTAGAGCATTGCTAACACCCACTGGCCTTGCAGGAAAGAAGTTCTCTGCTCATGCAACCACCTCTTTGGAGTCAAATTTCTTCACAGCTACGCCCCCCCCCCCCATTAAGTGCTATTCAATGCATTGTTTTATTAAACATACCATAGCCTCTTTTGGGAGCTCTCAGTCTAATTCACAGCAGACAAGAACCAATGTAGAAAAGGGCACGAGACACAGTCAAACTAAACACTGGGCCAGTACAAGGCTTTAAGAATATTTTTGTAAAAGGCCATAGTGATCATTATTTAACTGATGAGCAGAACAAGGTTTCTATGCCACAGCTTTCCTACATTACAATTCTATGCAGGTATTTTGTACTAATGGGGCTCCAGGAATACAGAGGCATCTGCAGAGAACACTAAATCCTAAACCAGCCATTAGTTTTCCTCTAATACAATGCAAACTCCTTTTTGTCTTTTGTATCCCCAGGGCCTAACAGTGCCAGGCACAGGGGAGGTACTTAATGATTTCTTCAGGATTGATTAGTGCTTCCCAGCCAGCTTTTCTTTCTGTCTCTATCTCCACCTCTCTAGATCAAAAATCCTGAGGGCCTTTCTCCACCCCTCCTGCCCTTTTATCTATTTTTTTTTTCTTTTTGACCAGGTAAAAGAGGCCTTTCTTGGCCTCCCTTCTTCCCTAGCCTTAATCACTGAATGGGCATTGCCTCAGGCAAACTGATACCAGTGAAAGGCCTTAGTTTAAAAGGGTCAAGATCTTCCAGGGTCATCTCCAGTTGCCCGGATGTATATCTTGCCACTGGACCCAGATGGTTCTGGAGGAGAAAGTGAGGATGGTGACTTCGCACAGCCCTCCCTCATTTAAATCCAATTCACTACAAGTCAAGACATCTGTCATGGTCCTCTTTGAGAATGAAGGACAAAACAACAACAAAAATATATTCCAGCTGGAACCTGGGTTTAACAGAACTGAGCTAGTGTAGTTATGGCCATGATCTAAACTTGAGAAATGAACTTTCCTAAATGTTTCTTGCACATATTAATGAATATTCTTAGATAGGCCCCACAAAACTCTATTCCACATTCTCTCCTCCCATTTTAATCTGCACTAGATATGCCAGGTCACAAGAGTGAGTGTGTGTATCTTCTTCTCAAATGAGGCTGTGAACCTTTGAAAGGGAAGGACTGAACCATAGTTCTCATGGTCATTTCTCCTCCACTCCTCACCAGAGATGACATAGCACTTTGGACAGAGCTCCATGTACTACAACAACAGGCTCTCTGTTCATGTATGTTGGCTGGCTGTTCAAGATAAGGTCTGGTCCCAGAGCCCAACACCAAGAGCTCAATTAGAAGAAAAGAATCTGTCAATAGAGAATGCCAAGGCATTGTTATTTGGATTTATGGGCCACTCCACTGGGAGGTTACATGGAATGTGTGCAAAGTGAGCATGAATGTGATTAAATGAAATCCTTACCCTCAGTGGCATTAAAAGAATTTGCTGTGATTCATGTACCATCGTTTAAAAACATGATGAAGCCCTCCCTTCCATTATGCCGAGCTTTGGGAGTATATTCTTGGTCGATACACCTACCCTGACTGTAGAGTTCAATAAATCTCTTCTGATACTGTGTTAACTCAGCTCTGCTGGGTACTTCATCAATCTTGCGTTGCAAAATTGCTATTTCTCGGTTTCTTCGAGCCTAAAGGCAAGGGAGGAAAAACACCATTTTGTAATTGCTCTTACGTGACCTACAGAATGTCAGAACGAAGTCCTGTTGAATCCCTTGAAGGGTACTCTACTAGCACACTTACAGATAATATGTTAAACTGTGTGACCAGGAGACAGACCTGAATGTAAGCTCTTGCCTTTTGACTTTAATCCAACAAGCCCTCTGTATTCTCACACGAAGATCTGGTTCTTCAAGTTCAGTTTCACTAGATTAGAGGAAGCTGTGATGGTGGAGTTTCCTCAGGGAGGCCCTAACAGAACAGACTTACGTCTGCTTGGCACATAAGGCCTCAGTAAGCAAATGAAGGATGCCACAGTAGTGAGGGCAAGCAGATAGTGACTATAGAGAAATGTTAACATCTGTGTGAAAAGTGGATTCCAGTTTATCTCACATCATTCCCATGCATAAACTCTATATTCCCAACCATGATGGCTACCTTCTTGTTATAGCTTGAATCAGACATTCCATCTCTCGCCCCTGGGGCTTTGCACAGGCTGTCTTCCCATGCCTGCAATGAGCTCCCTTCTCACCTTTGGCCTTTAAAATCCCAAATTCCCTTCAAGGTCAGCTTCTATGGGAATTCTCTTACCATTCCCCTAGTTGTTTGTGCTCAAACCCTTCTCAAATTATCAAGTATTTACTTGACTGTTATATACTATAGCCACTCCATGGAAAGTAAACTCCTTTAGGGTAGGGACTATTTTTCATTGTCTTTATATTCTTATTGCCTAGTACAGTGTGGCATACAGAGACAGTTGGATTGAATGCTATATATAAAGGGCTCTATGTGTGTCAGTTCTTATTATTTTTTTTAGGTGCTCTTGAGTGCCAAAAGAGACAGGAAACAGTTCTTGGCCTGACCTTCAAGACCCACAATGTACCTTTCTAGGTTTGTCTTCCTTTCATCAGCTTTCTGCTTCTAGCCAAATGTTTTCTTGCTTCTACATGTTTGCTTATGTCTCTTGCTCTGCTTGAAACTCCCCTCCATCATCCTCTCCATCCAAATAAATCTTATATATCCTTTAAAGCTCAGCTCAAGTCAGTCACTCAGTCAAAGAAGCATTTATTAAACATCTACTACGGGCTAGACACTGTGCTAAGTGCTTCTCACCACCTCATTCCAAAGCCTCATAACATTTAATGTCTACAGCACTTGTCTGGCACATATTGGATACTTCCAGCATATTGCATACTCTTGTGTGTTGTCTCTTTATAACTATGTTTTCCTTCCCCAACCATATCTTAAAGGCAGGAATCATGCCTTACTTTTTATTTTTGGCATCTCAATAGTACTTAGCATAATGAATGCCTCGAAGGAATCAGCTTAATTTAGACTAGGAAGGAGTGAGACAAATATTTCTTAACCTTTTTAGAGTTATGTTGATTTTTTCTTGTTTTCTCAACTTATACAGCTCCTACAGCTCTACCTCCTCTAAAATAAGTGCTATTTGACAAATACGAAAGTTAGTACCACATGAGTCAGCCCTAAAAATAGTACAGAAGTCTGTCTCTAAAAGTGGCACCAAGGGACATGGTGTGTGAGAGGGCATGGCATCATGACATGATATCAACTTTACAAGGTTAGAAATGTAACCCCAAAACTCCTAAAATCATCTAAGTCATTACAGATGTATCATCCATAAACTTATCTAAGGCTCTCTTAAACTATTGATACTTTCACCCTGTGTCACTTCTTGGATTTCCATTTATTTTTCCTAAAATGATCACTTTTAAATTTTAAAGGGAGCTCTGGTTCTAATATCCCACAATATGATAATGTGTGAATTCATTCAATCCACATCCTTCATTATTTTCTAAACCTTGATCTCCTCTTACTTCCAGACTTAAGGAGCCTGCTTTTTATGTTTTAAATTAAAGTGCATTACAGATAGAAATTAATCCTTCTCAGTGACCGACCATGATTATAGAAGGTCAACATTACCCACCTTTTGGCAGAGAGGTAAAAGACTCAACATGTATGAGATATACAATTTTTAACAGGGCCAATAAAGGAATTTTTCTTTTTTTGTAAGTGGGGAAAGGAGTTGGGACAGAGGGAAAGTGATTGTTAATTTGAAAAAAATATATTCAAGTTATTTCTTTTTGTAAGGGATAGGGAAGATGGGTTTCTGAAACTCTTTCACATTACTAGAAATGCTATAGAGCAGGGGTTTTTAACCATGGCCCTATGGATTTGTTTTTTTGTTTTTAATATTTTAATTACTGTATTTCAATATAGTTTCCTTTGTAATCCTATGTGTTTTAAGCACTTGCAAACATTAGTCTAAGAAGGGGTTCACAGACTTCACGGACCAGACTGCCAAAGAGATCAATGATAGAAGAGGATAAGATCCCCTGCTCAAGAGCAATTCAAAGCCCTTTACAGTTTAGCTCTTAATCCATTCTTAATTCCATTTAGAATGTATTGTAGAGTATGGTATACGGTGTTAATCTAGCCCTAATTTCTGCCAGACTGTTTTCCATTTTTCACAACAGACTTTTTTAAAAAAATAAAACAGGCAGTTTTACTCTTTTTTTGGTGAGACAATTGGGGTTAAGTGATTTGCCCAGGGTCACGCAGCTAGTAAGTGTCAAGTGTCTGAGGCCGGATTTGAACTCAGGTACTCCTGAATCCAGGACCAGTGCTCTATCCAACGAGCCACCTAGCTGCCCCCAGTTTTACTCTTGATAATTATATTTTCCACTTTATCAAACATTGGGTTATTGAGTTCTATTGTTTCTGAATCTCCCTTGTCTAGTCTGTTCCACTGACTTAACTCTATTCTTTAACCAATACCAGGTGGTTTTGATGACTGATATTTGATGTCTCTCTAAGTTGTTTCTGTGTATATGAGTTTCTGCAGCTAAAGCTAAATTCTATGTTCCTTTTAAATTATTAAAACCATTAGTGTTAAAAAAATTAAGATATGGCATAAAATTTATGCCTTAAAAACGTTTTTAAAAAAATTCACATGCTTTACTCTGTGACTCCTGATAGAAACTGACAAGTTTAAAAACAGAAGTCTTGTCTACAGGAGTTATCCAATTCTTTTTTTTTTTTTTTTTTTTTGCGGGGCAATGGGGGTTAAGTGACTTGCCCAGGGTCACACAGCTAGTAAGTGTCAAGTGTCTGAGACCGGATTTGAACTCAGGTACTCCTGAATCCAGGGCTGGTGCTCTAGCCACTGCGCCACCTAGCTGCCCCCGACCAATTCTTAAATAATGTGACTTTCTAACTCCAACGCAGGAAATCATATCTAGTCAATAGTTTTCTACTTACCAGCAACAGACGGATTTTCTGAAGCTTTTCTTTCTCAGTTTTATACTGTTGTTCTATAATTCTGGTGGGTTCCTAAAATGGAGAATCCAACAGTAATTTGAAAAAAAAATTCCTCTCAGAAAAAAATTAAACATTTTAAGAAATGCATTACAACATTTGACAAACTGTTGCTCTCTTTGAGAAAAGATTAATAAACTTTAGCTGGAAACAAAAGGCACATTAGCACATAGAAGTGAAAAGGAAATAATATGGGACTTTGAGCTGTTGAGACTGGTAGGGTGTAGAGTAGACTGGTGGTAATTTGTCACTGTAACAATTGGAATGACGCCACCTGCTGGAGACTTACTGTAGAAGAGTTCCACCCATGAAGTGAAGGTCTTTGAGGGCAAGACCAGGAGTCTTTTCTTTGGCATCAGGAAGTGACGTTGGGTAGTGGGAGGAAGAAGGAAGAGAGTAGCACTCAGTCTGACGCTCTTTCCTCTGGACTCCGGTGGAGAGCGGACCTAGAAATGTGCTCTCCCTTTAATAGATAGGAATCTAGGCCTTTTTCTCTCTCTTTACCAAATTCTTATTCTCCTTAATAAATGCTTAAAAGTCTAACTCTTGCTAAAGCTTATAATTCATTGGCGACCACTCATTAGATATTTTAGACAGTTTGGCTAGAATTTTAGCCCTTAACATCACTAAGTTTAGATTGGATAACTCAGAGTCTAGAACTAATGAGACTAAGGCTGTGGGTTCTATTACTGTGTGGTCTAGTTAATTTTGTTTTACTTCATAGCTACAGACTTCTAAATTCTCATGAGAGAATACTTCTGGCATATCGGGAAGAGATATATTCTCATTATGTTAGGACACTATTCTTAATTTCCCGTGGCTTTGAATTAGTATTAAAATTCAGACTTTTCTCATGGACATAGCCTATACCTTAAACTCCAGACAACATTCTTTTAAGTATAAGTTACTGCTAGATTCTGCCAAACTACTAAAGAACCAACTAAAGTTTGTCTGCTGTATTCTGCTGATCACTGCTATAAAAGATACTATGATATTTAAATAAAAGACTTTGTACTGCTACCTGTGGAGCCAATGTTACAGAGCCCAACACGATTACAGAAGAAAGAATTCAAAGTGGATGATGGTGGTGAGTGGTGGGTCTTGATTTATGAAGGTCAATACATCAAATGTGTAACTCAGTCATTAACAATTCAAAAGGAAAGTATGACAATACAGCACAAGAGAAAGAACACTGGGCTAGTGAAAAGTCAAGAAACACAGGTTTTAATCCCAGCTCTTCCACTACAGTGACATAAATGACATTCCCCATATTTGAGCCTCGATCTTCATATCTAAAGTAGGACTAGATGACCCCTAAGGCTCTGTCCACCTTGAACACTCTATATCTGTTCTGTATTGGCAAATAAGGCTCCTCAGGGAAAAAGATGCTTGGTTTTATTTTTTGGTCATAAGAGAAGGCAAAAAAACCTAGGGGTACAGAGTCTGTGGGAGACCTCAATACAACATGGGAGGAAAGCATTAAAACTCAACTTCAGAGCTATTATACAAACTGGCCAAGAAAGCAGAGGTGTCTTGGTAACAGAAAACTGAGAAAATGAAGAGTTCTGAATTCTAATCCAAAACCATTACCTTTTCGTCTCCATCTTCTGATGCTTCAGCTTTTAAAGTTTCAATATCCTGCTGAAGACGGGCCATCTCTTCCTTTGAAAGCAATACAATTGTTTATGAACCATGAACATCTATATGTAATTATGGAAATGACTGACACAAAAGCCATCTATCCATGCTCTACTAGTACATTATCAGTAAAAATCATTAAAATACTTGGATGGAAGCAGTATTGCTTCCAATCTTAGCTCTCTTGTAGGGTTGAACCCTCCCCTCTATATGAAGGCTTTCCAAATCAACCCATCCCATTCAGAGGTTGGCTGGACTAGCTGTCCTCCAAGAGTTCTTTCCATTCTGAGAATCTCTGATTTTATGAATTCTTGCACCAGTTATTAATGTGTCCTTGGGACACAGGGCCTAATCCTGTTGTTACTTGTGGACCTATCTTACTTCCCTTATTACATTGTAAGCACCTGTAAGGTACACATGTTTGGGTTTGTTTTTCCATGGCCGCCATCATAGTCTCAGACATGAAGCTTTTAATAAATGTTGACTGAAGGGATGAACAAACAAACAAATGAAATAATGTTTAGAGTAAGTGGCTGTGACAGGAGAAAATGGGGGGAAGGTAAGGTATGCAGTATTGGGGAGAAGGGGGGAGGACAGGCACAACACTTACTCTACAGTGTGCTTTGAATTCTTGTTCCTGACTTTTCAGATTTTCATTCATAGCTACAAGTGCTCTTAAGTTCTGCAGAATGCTGAAAAAGAAGCCCAAGAAAATAACAGAGGAACTAAAATTGTTTCTTTCTGAAAAATAACTAAAAGCAGCTTCCCCAGATACAAGAACCATATCTTTTATATTTCATTCAATTCTCCAAAGAATGTTTTGCATTGAGCTTTCTATACTGATAACCGACTTTTATTTTGGCAAAAACCTAATTTATATCCCTATTTTCTGATAACTATAGCTTATCATATTGCATCCAAACATTGTGAATTCAAGAACTTAAATCATAAACAGGAGGACATCAAGGAGTTTTAGTACTGTGGGATTTTTAATCATACCAGCTATTCAATTATATACAGAGTATAAAAAAGAATGAAAAATCTATTCTGAAGAGGAAATAGGTTTTCCAAAGATCATTAAAAATTCTGATTTGGAAATAAAAATGTCAATTCTCTGACAATATTTGTCCCAGAATGTAAATGGACTAGTACTTGGGTGGGCCAAAAGTCATGAAAGGATTTAAATATTTAGTAACTCCTTTTATTGTTTTAAATTTACATTATAGCATCATATACCACACACACACACACACATATATATATATATATATATATATAATGAATATACATTACATGTGGAAAATCAAATCTCATAAATGGTGAAAAGTAAAGAAAAAATAATTTTTAAAACATTTTTAAAACATTGTGACTTCTGGCCCATGCTGTAGCAGAATAGTATAATGGACTGGACTTGGGAGTCAGATGAATTAAGTTCAAATTTTGACTCCAACTCATACTGCCTATGGCCAAAGGTAAGTCATGTAATATATCTGAACCTCGATCTCCTCATCTGCAAAAAGAGGCTAATAATACTAATACCGTCGAATTGTGAGGAAAGTGCAATTATAAACTTCAAAGTGTGTTAGAAATTAGAAATGTGTTAATTATTCTTACGAATTACATTATGTGCCTGCTGAATATTCCATTGAAGAAAAAAAGCCATTAAAATCCTGGGCTCTTTGTTTCCAGACCAGGATTTACATACAATTTTTATAACTTTTGTAATGTAGGTGTCACTGCCATGTAGAAAAAATGAACTGATATTTAACACACTGAGTCATCTTAATAAATAACAAGAGATGTCAACAATAAGCAAAACATAAGAATCATGAAAGATCCTCCCTTCATTTAAAATCAAATCTTGGAACTATTGTACACCTCCTGCCAAAGGTACACATGTATATGCCTTTCCATACTGGGGCTAATCTTATACTTAAAAAATTCTGCCTTTCACATGCAAAAAAGGATCCAACATTAGTTGGGTCACAGCAAACTGTTTTTTCTCTAGCTTGAATAGGTCTGTCAACCTCCTACTGAAAGCTGTTAGGGGCAGAGTGGGATAATGAAGTCAGGCTGGTTTCATTTTTTGATCAAAGACCATTGCAAGCTTACAGGGCAGAGAACAGGTACAGCGTGATTTTAAAATACATTAGAAAAATCAAACAATGGTGAATTTCTGAGTTTAAAAATATGAAGCAAAAAAAAAAATATGAAGCACTTTAGAGTAACCTTCCCAAAAGAAGTCATGAAGGCACTTCAAAAGATTTCTTGATTTTGTGACACTCAATAGACGCATGTAAGTCCTGATCCTTTTACACCTTGATTCTTAGGGGTTCTTAACCTAGGGTTTTATGAAATTAAAAAAATATATGTTGAAAACTATATTGCAACATAATTGGGCTCATTTGTTATCTCATGTATTTTGTTTTGTGCATTTAAAACTATTATCATGAGAAGATGTCCATAGGCTTCACTAGACTGCCAAGAAAGTCCATGACATAAAAATGGTTAAGAAGCTTGCTTCCTTAGTGAAGGAATATTCTTCGGCTGGTACCCAACCTTTTGGTGATAAGCTCCTCTGCACTTAGCCAGACTGGTCAGTGGATGGCAAAGTGTCAGTGGTACCACAGTCAAAATCTTATTTTATTTTTCTTTCACAGGGCAATGAGGGTTAAGTGATTTGCCCAGGGTCACACAGCTAGTAAGTGTCAAGTGTCTGAGGCCGGATTTGAACTTAGGTCCTCCTGAATCCAGGGCTGGTGCTTTATCCACTGTGCCACCTAGCTGCCTCCAAAATCTTTACTTTCAAAGACCTCAAAAATTCTGTACTCCATTGGCCTAGTTTTGGAGAGCCCAGGGTCATATTGGAGAAGGACGTTAATGGAAATGTTTTTATCCAATTTAAAACAGCTTTAGCTCTTCAATTCTGAAGCAACCAGTGCCAAGTGTGATTTTACTGGCATAGGGCACTCCCAGTTTCCTATTCCCACTGGTGTAAGGAAACTTCCACTGATGTGAATGAACATTTGCTTTGTAGCTCTTAGTCTCTCAGGGTTGCCAGGGGAACTAAGAGGTCACACAGCCAGATCTGTGAGAAGTGTGACTCAACCCCAGGTCTTTCTGACTTTAAGGCTGGCCCTCCATCTTCTGTGCCATGCTGTCTCTTAGAATCAGAAAATATTAAAATTATCCCTGAGAAACTGCTGGAATGGTTCTAGATAGGGAGGGGAAAAAAAGGAGAAGGGGCCCAGTCTGGGTCAATGAAGTGGAATCAAGCTAACAGTGTCATGTGAAATAAAAACCATGGACATGGTATTATTAGTACCAATAACTAAGTGAACCAGCCACTGACAATCCTACAATCAGCTTGCAGAAAAACTCAACTGGGTTCCTAATTAAGCTAGGAGGAAACTTGCCTTGGATCAGCCTGGGATTCTATTTTCTCAAGGGCTGCCAACTCCTGGTCCAGTTTCTCACTGTAACTCTTTACCTGTGGGAGAAAATGGCCAGGTGATTTGCATGGGCTTCAGGGAGTGAGGGGACCCTACCACATTCCCTTCTCACTTTGGCACTGTGGAACTAATAAAACTTGTCTCATCTTCATGTGGGTGACACCAAATTTGGCTTCAGATACCATTTTACAGGGTGACTTTGGAAATGCCAGGCCATAAAAGAAGGAAAGATGATAGAATAACACTGAAAACTCCAATCCAGACTACTTCTAGCTCATTCTGTTAAGACTGAAAAGTTGTAGCAATTGCTACAACTTTTATATAGCATATTTATATAGCTAATATTATAGCATAATTTATATATAGCATAATAACTAATGGGTAGTGAACCAAATATGAAGGTTAAGAGCACCTTATCTTTTTCCCAGCTTATGTAGAAAAAATTATTATGAGAGATAGTGTGGCATATAAAACACTGGAATTAAGAGACAAAGACTTGTTTTGAATTTGGAATCATATTTGAATCTGAATTCCACCTCTGACATGTATTAGCTAGACATGGACACGATGTCACTCTCTCAGGATCTTAGTTTTCTCATTTGTAAAATGGGGTTGATAATAACTGTACTGCCTACCCGGGAACCACATACTCAGAGCTAGAAGGCATCTTAGAGGTCTCTGATGTGACACCCTTATTTTACAGATGGGGAAGATGAAATTCTGAGAAGTAGTGTAATTTGCCCAGGGTCATAGAGGTAGTAAGTATCATAATCATATCAGATTCCAAATCCAGCATTCTTTGCACTCTATGTCCCAGGTTTACTGTCAGGAATGTATCTGGTAAACTTCAGGAATATAAACTGAGTTATTTATTTTTAAGGATAACCCTTCTAGTCTTCACAAGGGTGTACAACAACTTGTTAGGCAGTTGCCAAGTTGTCTATTTGCTGCTCTGAAACACCGGGGCAGAGAGTTTCCCCTTGTGTTTTTATATATGGCTGGGGCATCCACTGAAGCAAAACAAATAGCAGAATGGAGACCACTATTTTTCAGGCTGCATGAGCCAGGCCTTCGGCTAACAAATTTCCTTAATTTGTGGAAGATGAAGGAGGTCAAGGGACAGAAGAGCACTCTTCAGGTGGCAGTCCAGTGACCAGGACACTCGAGAACCATGAAGCAGGCTCAGAAGCTCCCACTAGATCTGGGAGCTGAGGCAGAGATAGGGAGTGAAGATCTCCCATAGACTAGAGTTTAGATTAGCTTCATTTAGCATTTACTTTAATTGAGAAGCCTGCACCCTGCCACTTTTCTTCTAAAGCATGAGCTCCTTGGGAGGAGGGACTGTTTGCCGTCTTTGTATCCCCAGCACTTAGCAAAGCACATGGAAGGTAATTAACAAATGCTTGTTGACTGAACTGACTTCTAATCTTATTTATTTAATCTTAGCTTCTTTACACTGTTTCTTTTGTAGACTTCACTATCTAGGTCGGGAACTAAAGGAAAGTAGAATTTAGATCATATGTGTTGGAGGAAGTGGTTACCCATACCTACTCTATGGTGGTGGTGGTGGTGGTGGCTTGGAGCTATCTTGCCCATATTGGAGAGACTCCTGGGAGGTAACATGGGCAGGACTGACTACAAAGATTCATACTCTCCAGCTATTGCCACATGGGGAATTCCATCCCAGATTACATGTTCTCTGATGTTCTTCAAATTGACTCGGTCAGAACATGTGGACTCCTTGAATTCTGCATTCTCTCAAAAGCATGTGAGACAAGGCTACAAACACTGAAAGAAGGAAGCACTTCTAAAAGCAGGCCAAATCAGATACTAAGTGAAAGTAACTGACTCAAAGGCATAGGCTAGAGAGTATAAATCACCCTGAAATGAATGAGCCATTCACCTGATCCCTTTCTAAACCACAGACTACTTCTTGGGGGGGTGGGGGGGGCATTCCCAGATGTTAGCAGGGTTATCATTAATACATTATTTTTGATGTCAAGCTTCCCACCCCACCTCCCTCATCCCCTCCCCAATCCAGAAACCACTTTTCTTTATTTTAGCTTTATCATTAAGCTTTTTGTATGGTTTAAGTTACATACTTCCTCATGGACCCTGGATTCTAATCCCAAGGCCCAGGGGCTGAAAAACCCTCCAAAAGTTATCAGGTACAATCCTCGGGCTCTGGGCAAGAATGCTCTAAACTTTCCAAGATGTGTTCATTTTAAAAGCCCTAGGAAAGGTGATGTTGAAGTCTCATTTAACTACAGGTTCTAATAGTTTTCAACTCATAGTCAGAACATTTTCCCTTATGATCAACCTAAAACCTTTCTGCTGTAAATCAAAATAAATGTTCTCTCATTTGGTCCTCAGTGGATATGGAGAAGAGAGGCTCATCACCAGTAAGTAAGCCTGAAAAATGTTGAAATATCTTCACTCAAGCTCCTAGGAGAACTAACCAAGCCTCCAAAATACCTACCGATGTTCTGAAAGGAGATTACATGTAGGATTAAATGCTCTCAATCAAAGACTGAGAGTTACTTCAATCTGTTCATAGAATAGAAATAGAGTTGAACATTTTAGTTCACATTTCTTTCAAAACTTCAGGGACAAGTATCATTTGTTTATGGCACATGGAAGGAAAAAAGGGGATCTGATGAGAACCACCAAGTATCATTTCGTTGAAGTTGGACTATTTTTATAGGTAAATAGATGTGCTATAAACTGATTCTACCCTCCCACCCCTCCGTTTTCTTCTCCTGGGGAACATAATGAAAGAAAGTAGAGATCCGTGGGATTCGAATTCTGGGTGGTCATCTCAGGATATTTGTAACCCAAAAGGTCACTTAATCTAATAGAAACTAAGGTTATAGGTCACAATGTTCTATCCCACTTTTAACAACCAGTTAGCATATTCAGTGATTCTACTTCTCACACACACACTTAAAGTCTGACATCTCCAAAAGTAAACAACTTTTTTCTCTTAATGAATTCGTTGGACAATAAACCTCTTAAGAGAAAGGTCTATGTTCTCTGCCTCCCTTGGATCATCAGCCATGTGTATATTATGAGGTTCTCTAGCCCAGCTGCTTACATTTCTCTCTAAACCCCACTATCCATCCTTCAAGGTTCAGCTGAAATACCACTTCTATGACACCTCTCCAGCCTCTAGTGACTCCCCACTATGATTCACCAGAGCATCCACTATCTATACTACTTCTGGCATTTGTTATACATTTTTCTTCAATTATTTAATTTTCATAGATAATTCATATAGGATCATTATATCTCTCCATCTAGATTGTAAGCTCCTTGGGGCAGGAACCATATCTACTATTTTGTAGATATGTAACCCAATGCTCTGCAGAATATAAACTCAACAAATACTGACGGATCAAAATTCACTGATAGTCTCTGGCTCCAAATTTGGGGCTGAACTTTTTTTTTTCAAATGACAAAGAAGGATAGAAACTTACTTCTGACAGTTTTGTCTTTGCTTCATCATATTTGGCTTGTAAGTCTGCACACTTGGCCTGTAACTGTAAAGGATACAGAGGTAAGAAAAAGCCACAGAGTGGTTTGCACAATAACAACACCTTGCATTTGCATAGTGTTATATACTTTCCAAAGCACTATAACAATCTCATTACAAATGATATTCACAGTATCCTTTCTAGTAGGTAGGGCAGGATTGCATTATTGTACCCATTTGGCAGAAGATGACACTGTGGCAGAGAGTCCAAAGTCATTCAAAAAATTATTAAAAGAGCTGAGACGCAGGCCCAGAGTCTCTAGATTCTCAGGACAGACAGTGGTTTTTTTTCCTACAATGTCATTATGTCTCCTTATAAACAAACAGAAGGGAAAAAATTAGATTTTAGAATCAGTTGTGCTGTAATGAAGTTAATGAATGTGTCTGTAGGTGAATACATATTATTTTGAGCTAGTTTTGAAGGATATCCCCAAGAAGACAGTGTTAGGGCTGTTGGGGCTATGCTCCAAGAGGATACTTAGAAAAGAAAATAACACAAAATTTGACCCCCACAGATGACTTTTTTTTTAAAACCTGCTTCTTTTTGCCACACCAACTGATAAAGTCACAGAACATTAGCACTAAAAGAGATTTTAGGGAAAGTCTAATCTAACCCTTTCTTTTTATGGATAAAGAAATGGAGACTTAACTTGATCAAAGACACACAACAATTTAGTGATAAATCTGAGTCTAGAACCTAGATTTCATGGTTCCCAGGTCAGTGTTCATTCCTGGGCACTGCACTGCCTCAGAGAGAATGGTAAAGAAAATTGAATCCAAGTACTTCAGGTGTTAATTAAGGCTTTTAAAGTCGATCAAGAGACAGTCATGAAGAGTTGGGCACAACAGAAAACAGCTGAACAACAAGGTACAAAATACAGATCATAAGATCATGGATCTGGAGTCAGACAGGACCTCAGAGGCCATACCATCCAGCCACCTCATTTTAGAGAAGGACCCAGTAAACTTCCTAAGGTCACTTGGGCCATCAAGGTCAGAGGCAGGCTCTGAAGTAGAGTTTTTTAATGACAGGGTTCTCTCCACTATACCACACTGTCTCTGAACTGACTTCATCTACACTGATCATGAAACCACAGTTTTAGTATATTTGGGGAAAAAAATGTTACTGGTTAATTACTTATGACAGATGGGCTAGACCAGATGGTGAAAAAGATGCAGAATTTTATCAAATCCAAGAAAAAGATAATTAATTCTGTCTAATATTTTTTCAAGTTAAGTAATTTTTATGGACCAATATCTTAAATGACTACGAGGACATCATCTTTACCTTCTTCATTAAGAGAATACCCTCTGCACAAAAGAGGAAGCTCTTCACAAAATGTTTTTATGAAATGGGAAAAAATCCTTTAAAAGATGATTCTGTAGACTCAGTTGCTGTCAAACTGATCATCCTAAATTGCAGGTCTGACCATGTCACATGCTTCCCTCTATTCAATAAACTTCCCCTTACCCCCAGAATCAACTATAAAATGCTGTTTGCCCTTTAAAACCCTTCAAGTACTGGCTAAGATCTGAATTTCTCTAAGCAGCCTTTCCCCATCACCTTAATGATAATCCCTTCTTTGTTGATTAACTCCAATTTGTCCAGTATATATCTTGTTTGTACACAGAGTTTTGTATGTTGTCTCCTCCATTAAACTGTGAGCTTCTTAAAAATAGGGGCTGTTTTTTGCCTTTCTTTGTATCCACAGGGCTGCCTGGCACATAGCGAGTGCTTGATAAATATTTGTTGACTAGACTGATATTTTCAATTTAAGTATTTACTCTCCTGAAAAGGTGAATTGGGCAGCTAGGAAATAGGCAGGAAGGTGGTCAAGCAGATAGAGCACTGGACCTGGAATTCAAATCTATTTTTAGGCACCTACTAGTTGTGGGCCTCTAAACAAGTCATTTAACCTCTGTCTGCCTCAGTTTCTATAAAATGGGGATAACAATACCACCTAACTCCCATGGCTATTGTGAGGATCATATGAAATAATATTTGGAAAGCTCTTTGCAAACCGTAAAGCAACATATGCTGAGTATTGTTACTATTGTTATTATTATTAGTGAGAAAAAAGGGAGTCAGAATTTTCAGCTATAAAAGCTGGGTTAACAAGAATGTTTTCTTCCATACCTCAATTATTACTTCATGTGGCTAGTCCCATTTAGGTGACTTTAGTGCTGTAGATCAGAGATCCTGCAGCACTCCCAATTGTGGCCAAACCAGAATAAAGTGTAATCGGGAAACACTTAACAAAATAAACAAAAATACAATAAAACATAGATGATGTTACATTTTTAAAACTAGGTCAATATGTGGCCGCACAGATCATTATGTATGGTTCGGTGCCCCTATTTCTATTTGAGTCTGACATCACTCCTATAGACAACCTATTAAAAGCCAAATCTCCTCCTGAGAACTGTTACTTTCCAGGAGAACAGTGTTTGTGTGTGAAAAACTTTTCCAATGAGAGCAAAATTATCAGAAACCATGTCCAGCTAAACAAAAGTGTTAGTGATATAGGAAGAGAAGTAGGTAATTCCAGTGTGTGTGTATTTTTTTTAAATCAACATTATAAGATATTTTTGTTACAGTGTTCATAAAATTGGTAGACTTCAGGCACTTTAGAGAGATAGAAGAATTCTGAGATGCTATGAAGGTCTCAGGTACTGACCTTACTTTTAAGTAGAATGGGTTACTGCCTATGAGGTAAGATTTCAGGGATCCAGGAAGGAATAACACATGAGCATGTCACTGCCCATTTTCCATCCTACTTCTTTCATTCCAACCCAATCACTCATGATCTATTACTATATTGGGGAATTTCCTTTAATTTTCTCATTCCAGTGGAGAGAGATATAGAGAGAAACAGAAAGAGTGGGAGATGTGAAGGGAAGATTAGGAGATGACTAGTCGTCTGTGCTCAGCAACACCTTTCCTAGGCTGTTTCATTAACTACTTTACACTCTGTTCTTGTTTTTCCACACTTACCATCAACCCCTTGTCTTCTAATACTCCCATTATTTTGGTTTGCCCCTTTATGGTCTTTATTCCTTAGAAATTCCCTTAACTTCCTTCTTTTCCATCCCCTAATCTGGGGCAGTAAATAGAGAGCTGGGCCAGGAGTCTGGAAGACCTGAGGTAAAATCCAGCCTCAGACACTTATTAGTTGTATGACCCATGGAAAGTCACTTAACCCTGCTTGCCTCAGTTTCCTCATCTGTAAAATGAGTTGGGGCAAGAAATGGTAAATCACTCCAGTATCTTTGCCAAGAAAACCACAAATGGGGTCACACAAAGAGTTGGACACAACTGAAATGACTGAGCAACAACAAAGCCCGTATCTGCTGGTGCTTCATTCTTCACTACCCTCTTTACTAATCAAAGTCCTTTGCAATATCTTTCAGGGTTATTCTAATATTTCACAAAACCTAGGGCTTCTCACTGTTCTTCCTTTTTCATCTTGCAGTTTCTTCTCCCAGGATCTGCCCACATTAACATCAAAACCAAAGAGACCACTCAATGCCTGGGAATTTTCTAGGAGTTCTGCTGATTTAAAAGATACTGACTAGAAATTTTCTGTCTTGAAGTGTTTTAAAAACTAGATGGGGAGTGGAGACAAAAACCACTTCTTCAAAACAAAAATGCACGTAGATCACATACATTTTAGACGATACAGACTTTTTCAAACATCTACCACTGGGTGATTATTGTACTTCATGCTTAAAGAGGACCAAAATGACATCACTATGTCAGGGTCAAAGTGCCATGTGTCCAACTGTGGCTAATCAGACCAATAGGAGCTCAGAAGGCTCTACCACAGGTCAGGCATAAATAGTCCACGTGAACATCTGGAATGGAGAAGTCTCTAAATTTTAACATCTCACATTTCTTTTGAACTACTGCAATTCTGTACTGCTCATAAAACACAGAGCCTTCTTTGATGTAAGCACACCATGCTGGACAGTTCTGTGCCAGTGTCTCCCATGTCTCACAATCAATTCCAAAGTTCTTAACGGAGGCCTCAAGAGTGTCCTTGTACCACTTCTTCTGACTTCCGTATGAGTGCTTGCCTTGTGTAGTAGAGTTTGAATGCTTGGCAGTTCAGCTTGAGAAAGAACTTCAGTGTCTGGTACCTTATCTTGCTGGGTGATCTTCAGAATCTTTCAAAGACAATTCAAATGGAAGCAATTTCATTTCTTGGCATGACCCTGGTAGACTGTCCAGGTTTCACAGGCATATAAAAATGAGGTCAGCATACAGGCTCTGTAGAGCTTCAGTTTGGTAGGCAGCCTAATACCTCTTCTCTCCCACACTTTCCTTTGGAGCCTCCCAAACACTGAGCTAGCTCTGGAAATGCATGTGTCTACCTCATTATCTACATGTACATCCATGGAAAGTAAACTGCCAAGGTTAAGTGAACTTATTCACAGCATTCAAAATTTCTCCATTTGCTGTAACTGATGGTTCCATGTATGGATGGTGCAACACTGGCTGGTGAAAACCTCTGTTTTCTTGGTGTTGTCAAGCCAAAATTAGCAGAAGTGGCAGAGAATCAATCAATCCATGCTCTGTTGCATCTAAGCCTCAGAGACTGCAATGAATGCACAATTATCTGTGAATAAAAAGTAGCATCTCAACTCTCCCTCAACTTTAGTTTTGGCTTATGCCCTTTTCAAGTTAAATAATTTACTGTCAGTGTGGTAGCTAACCTTGATGCCATTTTTGGTCCTCACTGAAGGTGTCCAACATCACTGAAAACATTATGCTAAAATGCATGGGAGCAAGTGCACAGCCCTGGTTCACACCATTAGTGACTGGGAAAACACAAGAGTATTGTCCAGAACCCACGCAAACAAGACACTGTGAAATTGACGTACAATATTGAACTTCTCTGAGAGCAAATGAATTTAGCCATCATCTTCCACAAGCTCTCACAACTGACAGTATCAAAGGCCTTGGTCAGATTGAAGAACATTGGGTACAGATCTCTGTTCTGTTCCTGGAATTTCTCCTGGAGTTATTGGACAGCAAATACCATAATGACCATTCCTCAGCCCTTTCTGAAGCCACACTGGCTTTCAAGGAGATGACCATCTTCCAGGTGAAGGATCAACCTATTAAGGAGGACTCTGGCAAGAATTTTGCCAGAAATGACTAAGAGAGAGACACTGCCCCCCCCCCCCCCGCCCCCACTGTGATTGTCACAGGATAACCTGTTACCCTTTTCTTTATAGAGATGAACAATGAAGGCAACCTTGAACTCCTGGGAGATAATCTCCTCTTGCCATAAAATCCAAACTATTTTGGTCAGCTTTTGTATGAACAGTGGACCCCCTACCTTGTAAATATCAGTAGGAATAGAATCAGCACCAGGCATTCTGCCAACATGAGAGAAAAGCAATTGTATTCAAAACCTCTTCTTCAGTTGGAAGTTCAACTAGAAAGGGATTGACTTCAACCTGAAGTATGCAGTCAATGGCTTCAGCACTGGTTGATGATGATCTGTAGAGAACACTATGGAAGTATTCAGCCCATCTCTCCAGGATCATGTCCTTATCGTTAATCAATATGGCTCCATCGGCACTGAGAAGCTGAGATGCACCATAGGTTTTTAGCCCATAAATAGCCTTCAGGTCATCGTAAAAATACTTGGATTGTTATGATCGGTATAAAACTGAATTTCAGTTGCCTTCTTACTGAGCCAAGAATCCTGCATCTCTCTAAGTTTTGTTTATACTTTAATGGAATTAAACACGGCCTTCTTAGAGATGGGTGAACTATCCTGCAAACTCTGTGGAGTTCTTGTTTTTGGTTTAGCAGATTTTGCATTTCTCCATCATTTTCACCAAACAAATTTTGTTGTTTGCAAGTGTTCTGGCCCAGATGAGTAAATGTGGTGCTGAATAACAAATCTCTGAACACTACCCAGTCCTTTTCTGCTTCACTGTTACCAACCATGTCTTGGCCCAGATTTCCCTCCAATTTAGGAATGAACTATTAGGGCATGTAAAAGTGTTCTAATCTGTTGACATTAAGTCTTCTGGTAGTCATCTTGTCTTGTGGCCGCTGCTTTTGTTGGATGTGAATGTTTGGCTTAGAGAGGATAAGTCTATGATTGGTCCAGCACTCTGTGCCACACAGAGCCTTTGTCATTCTTACATCCTGTCTTTTTTCCTTACAACATAGTGTATTAAATGCCAATATTTGCTGCGAGGGTGTATCCACTAAGTCTTATTGTATCTATATAAACAGAAGCCAGTGTTGGTGATGAGAAGGTCATGAGATGCACAAGTCTTTAGGAGTAAGTGACAGTTACCGTTTCTTTTTCAGTCTCCATTCCTCCTAAGGACTCCTTGCCATGTCTGGTAGTCTGTACCTACTTTTGGTGTTAAAGTCAGTTAGAATTATAAGCTTGTCCTCTTTTGGCACACAGATGACAAAGGTTTCCAGATCTTCATAAAATTTTTTCTTGATCTCATCAGGGTTTGTCATGGTGGGAGCACATACACTGATAAAGGTGGTGTGGCACTTTCCTACAAGTGGCAATAGCATTGTCATGAGCCTGTCATTCATACCTTTTGGGAGGCACATAAGTTTGCCAACTAGATGAATTTCACGGCAATCCTCTTCACTGTGGCCACTCCAGAAAAATGTGTTTCCAGCTCTGACATCAGAAAGCTGGCCTTCATTTACCAGCCTTGTTTCACTCAGAGCTATTTGGATGTGATACCTGCTGAGGTCTCTCACAACAAAAGCAGTTTGTCTTTCATGTCTACTGGATGTTGTGTTGTCTATAAGTGTGTGCACATTCCATGTACCAATGGTGAGTGGAATCATCTTTGCAAAAGTTTTTGTACATTTGTTTTTGTATTTTGACCACAGGGTAAAATCCCTACCTGCCACAGTAAGCAGGCCAAGGCTGGATGAAGCAGACAGTTTTTAGAGAATCTTTTCTAGTTCATTTCTCATTCCAGAAGGTAATCAGTGTGGTCCTTAAAAAAGGATTGTCAGGGGCAGGTAGGTGGTGCAGTGGATAGAGGTCCTAGAATCAGGAGGATCTGAGTTCAAATCCAGCCTCAGACATTTGACACCTACTAGCTGTGTGACCCTGGGCAAGTCACTTAATCCCAAATGGCTTGTTCCCCACCCCCCCACCCCCGCCCCCAGCAATTAATTTAATTTTTTAAAAAAAGGCTGCTGCTCAGTCAACCGGAGGCTACCAAATCCCACTGCTGCTTTAGTCCAGTTAGAAGACAACTCTATGGCCTGGGCCACCTGTGTGCAGGATTGTGACTACAGCTACCACTGTGTCTGCACCTGTTGCTTCATCACTTGCCTTTGGCCAAAGGACTTTGGGGTAGGTATAAAGGATAAAATGATAGGGCTGATGACTTTTGACTCATGCATAAATTAGACTTAAGTGATACAGAATTGCATAAAATCATCGGCCTCTCTCTTTCAGAGTCATCAGAGTCCAGTGGCAAGACAAAGACAAGATGACTGGTGATGGCTTGGGACGCAGGGGATGACTCTGTTGTCTTTGATGTCTAACCAAACTCTAAGATTTCCACAGCACCTGTTTCAGCTGCCTTCATAGCCACTGGGACAAATTGTTCTCATCCACCCATTCCACAGGGGTAAGTCTTCACATGCTTAGGGCAGACACCCCCCATAACTCACCAATGGGTTTGAAACCCCTTAACTACTGTCCACCTGGTTTAGCCCATCTGCCAAAATGGTTTACCAGCATATGGCCGTTGCTCATACTACTGATTTTTGGAGCCATGCGTGAGGGCTGGGTGAATTCGGTGGACACCAAAAGTGGAAAGCAGCTCTAAAAGAGATTGGCACCCTCACAGAAGAGATACTAGTCTTCCCTAAATACCTGTACACTCCACCATAGGGTAAACTCCCAGTACTGACTGGCAGTTGGGTATGATAGGATGTCTTGGATACTAAGGTTATAAAGCAAGGAGCCTACATACTCTGAAGAGATTACTGCCAAAGGTCTGCCCTGGTTATGATTACGAAAGGTTTTCAAGGTTTTTAAACCAAGGATCTATACTCATTTTAAGGCTGTTTTGATAACTACATTGCAATATAGTTTCCTTTAGAATCCTATGTATTTTATGCATTTAAAAACATTATTCCAAGAAGGGGTCTATGACACACAACAAAGATTAAAACCTCTGGTCTACAAAATCACATGAAGATCAAAGAAATAGCCTTTAAAAAACAAACAATTATTTCTAAACTCAATGGCAACACCCTAAAGAAATACAGGATTTGTCTCTCTTATAAAAATTTAGGGTTATGACATGCTGCTACTTAAATCAAATCTCGGCCCTCAAGAAATGCAAATAATTTTGAGAGTCTGCTGTGTTTGACTTAAAAGCAAACATCCATATATATTAATAACTTCTGCAAAGATTTTTTTTGGAAGCTATCTTTCATAATAGAATAGCCCAGTTAATATTCAAAACTAGTTTGAAAATTAATTCTGAAACCTGGTTTATCTTATCCTGCTTGTGTGTTAAGTATTTTTTGAATGAATCACTTGTGCACACATATTTATCCTTGACAGGATAACTGGTCAGTAATGGGAATGAGATTTTCTCCAAGCTGAGAGCTGACTCCCTGTCTAAATATATTACCAAATGGGAAATGACATACTGATAATCCTTTCATCTTAATCCATTCCTTCTCTATAACATTCTGAGGGAACTGTCACATTCCTTTCATTTGGAGTATGGCAATGAAAACCTCTTTAAACAGAAAAATCTTAGCAGTTAAAGAGAAGTTTGAATAAAGGCATGGCTGAGTTTGGACCAATTGCTGTAATTATACCTTTTAAACATGCTGGGTGAGTCACAATGAGAAATGTATGAGCCTGAAATACAAATGGGAGCGCGTTTTGGTAAAATTAATTGTTACAGAAACAATTGATGCATTCTTGTTTTTGTTTCCAGAAGTGAAATGTTCTCTTTCCTACAGTCAGATGCATTTTCATGAAATCAGCAACTAACAAGCATAAGCTTCTTCATACCCTTACATATTTATTACTTTCCAATAACTAACTCCTCTGATAGGATCCTGTGTGCCACTACCTAACCACAAGATCCTCCTTCTTTCCATCCGTGTCCCATACTCCCCCTTCTATCATCTTCTCTCTCACCTGTTCCTACCCTATCATCTTCCTGCTTTCTTCTCTCTCTTTTTTGATGACAGACTCCTTGACCCTTCTCCCACCTCTTTTAAGATATGGTTTCATTTTAAGCAAATAAAATTGTAAATAGACTAACCTCTTCTAGAAGTTTGGTCTTCTGTTGAATTTGCTTGTTCAAAGAAGCGACTTTTCGGCGATGTTGCTGGGTCACTCCTAATTTTTCCGGACTTGATTCAGCCAAAAGCTCTGATTGCTGTTGGTAAAGGGAAAAGACACAGAGGCTAAGACATTCTCCAAAGCTCAGTTGTGCAATACACATTCTACTGTTATTAGTGAAGGTAGAGAACTTCTGGCCTGTGGGTCTGAGCACAGGGAGAGCAGCCACATTAGTTTCCTTTGTAAAATTCAGATCAATCAATCAAGCATTTACGCACCAAATGCCAGGAACTGTGCTGGGTGTTGGGAACCCAAAGATAAAAATAAACAGTCTCTGCTCTCAAGGAAGCTTATGCAAATTTTATTGGGGGAAGGGAAGAATTAATATACAACATATACATGCATATGATTATTCAATATGGAATTAAATGCTCTGGAGACAGAACCACTAACCTCATCTTTCCATGAGGTATCTCAAAAGCCTTAGAAGAAAACACACAAGTAAGGCACAGCAAAGTTCAACTTTAGTAACAGTGATTCTGTGACATATCAACTTCACTTGGTATAATTACATATCTCATGGGTCCAGTCCATCCTTCCTTGCCCTCAAAACCACCTATCTCAGTCACTTTTACCTGTCAAATTTCATAGAAATGCATTTTAAATTATGCAAGATAAATACTTTCTTGAAAATTCCTTGTCACCATTTGGCTTCTACATGACAGAATGAATAAGTCAAAAATCCAACTGAAAGTATATATTGACATTCTTATTTAGTATACAAAATTTTGCCAAAATTAACCATTCAATCAAGAAGCATTTATTAATTAAGATCTTACAACTCACTAGGCACTGTGCTAAGTGATGGGGATTACAAAAGCTAAAATGAAACAGTCCCTGCCCTTAAGAAACATATTCTATCAGGAGACACAAAATTTACCCATAAGTAGAATTGCAGGGTTTTGTTTGTGATATATAGTAATGCTGACAATTTATGTAGATTTACATTGTCAGAGCTACTTGTGCCATTACTTTTTATCTTCTATATGTGTCTTTGAAAAATCCAAGGAAGTCTACTTAAATAGTTCTCCCATTTTCTTCCCCCTCACAATTGTCTTGAGAGTATTACACCTTGATCTCAACGATACCTATGAAGTTGAATTTATCTCTTTGCATTAAAACCTTTAGTTCAATTTATTTATTACCAATAGTTTTTGAATTTGTGTATAGATACTTTAGACCATGAGTACTATTACTATTCTTCTTGGAATATTTCATGTGAACCATGGAGTCCCTCCATTGCTATTTTTCATTCTACATTGGGCTTGTAAGTCTCTGTGGCACAAGTATTAGTCATTCTATGCAGTTGCCTTTCTCCTTTCTTTCTTCCCTCTCCCTTTTCATTTTAAAGTGCTCCAGATAAGAAGCACCCATCTCTAAGCAAATTTATGAAAAGATACATATGAATTAAAGAAAAGCACAGTTAGTGAACAAAATAAGTATAATTAAATAAAGACAACTTTAAAAGGCAACAGAGCTCAAATTTAAAAAAAAAGGTTGGCATTAACATCAAAGTAAAGGACAGAAATATTTGTTCAATTCTTATTAATAATGATAATATCAGTTAAAAGGGCAGCTGCTATATTTAGTGATTTACAGTTGCAATGTACGTTTATATACACTATTCATTTGATAATCACAACTACTCGTAAAGTAGATAGTATAATGATTGCCATTTGACCAATGATGAAATTGAGAGCTGACAGGTTGATTATAAATTTCCCAAGGTTACACAGTTATTAATCCAGCATCCAGACTCCAAAGTCAATCCTCTACTCTACCAATGCTGCCCCATCACACCAAAGATATTTAATTCTACACCATGAAAAATACTAGATCTAGTCCCAGCTCTGCCACTAACGAGTTGTATGACCTTAAGTAAGTCATTTACCTTTCTAGAACTCGGTTTCATTTGTTTAAAAAAAAAGGAAGGAAGGAAGGAAGGAAGAAAAAAAAAGAAAGAAATGAGAGGGAAGATGAAGATCAGACCAGATGGCTTGTTAGGCCCAATAGAGTTTTTACATTCTATATGATTTAAGTATCTATTAAGTTAAAATTTCTGAAATGCAAAGAGAATAAAAAATATTGCAATGTACTTTATGCTGCACGTTCATTTAAAAAAAAATACAGCTTTTTCTATAGGGAGATGACAGGATGAGAAAGGAAGCAAGGGGTTGCTGAGATTATTTTCACCATCTATTTTGGTCAACCAATTATTCATTATTTCTTGAATAATTTAGCAGCATCATTAGTAGATGATGAATTATCATGGCCTAATAACTCCAGAGGTGGGAAATAATCAGCAGGGCATGACTACATAAAGCTGTCAGGAACATTGTTTCTCTATCTCCTGGGATAATGCATGGTAAAGAAAACAGAAAAACAAACCATCTGGTATTCCACAAGTTTTATCCTTCAAACTTGGGACTCTGGGAAATGCCAGCTTATGCTTGCCTATCAACTCCTCTGGGGCAGCTAAAGTTGGCTCTGCGTAACAACTGTTCATGGAGCTTGTCAAAATATGGTTAATTCTGGACACAACAAAATATTCATAGAACACGGGGCTGGGTTCGGAGGAGGGAGGGAGAGTTAAGAGAGACAGATTCTGAAAATGAAAATAAAATTGGGGAGGAAAAAGTCCCACCAGGCCTTCATACCAATTGTCAACAACGTCAATTAAAATTCATCATTCATTATATCATCATCATTTTTGGCCATGTTGCTCTGAACCAAAATTTTTGATTCATTTGTTTTTGATGGCCATATGTTGAATACTTTGTTTCCTTGTAGTTTGTTTCAGCTTTTGCCTTTAATATCTGATTTATATTCACTGACTCCGATTTCCAAAGCCCTTGGAGTATCCTTACTGCATTGGACTCTACAAACAGAATTATATAAGCCTCATAACTCATGATTCATTAATACTTGGAACAGAATTTCCAATTCATTGGGCTTACTCCTACACACAATATGTCCCCATATTTGAGTTCAGGATTTAGCCTTGGATTTATTGCTCTATTTGTGTTATTTGTTTGTCTAACTTTAGACTACACTGAGTTTTGCCAGGCAGGGACAGTTGTTTCATTAGAATTATCTCCTTTTCTGATCCTTTCCATCCTGCCCTTCTTGCTCAATTTTCATTCATTTCAGTTCTGAAGGATACTATCATTATATCACTAATTCTTAGTCTGCCCATTGGATCAGAAAGCAGTTCAGGGCAAAGTACCAAGAAAATACAAGCAGCGCTCTGCACATCACAGCCTTTCCAGCAAACACACCATGGTCCAGGACTTTGATTTAAGACAAAGGCCCTCAGGCTACACCACCAGGTTTGGAAAGGAATTTTCTTTTACAACAAAGGGAGCCTTCTCCCCACTAGTAGCCATCTGGGTTTCAGAAGAGAGAAAGCCAGAGGCAAAATGCTTTCATTTGGGTCCCCCCCACCAAAAGCTGCCTTTTCACCCAAAGGATTCCCCAAATGTACTGACACTGAGGAGATGGCAAGAACATCGAATAGAAACACTAATCATCCAAATGTCACCAATGGGAAAGGAAAAATCTGGAAAGCCAGGAAACCTCCCCAATTCCCATCCTCCCCATTAAGATTCCTTTTCTCTCCCCTCATCCAGTAATCATAATAATATAAACTTGCATGCATTTGGATGTTTAAAAGCACGGTAAAAATGTGACTTGTTTTTATTGTGTTTCAAGTAATTTTTATTTGGTTTTTCCAACTAGGCTGCCAACTTCTTATAGCTGGAGAGCCTGTCTTTTTGAAAATAACAAACATTCCTTGTACATTGTACTAAGCTGGGAACTAGGTAGAATCAAAATTTGGATGAGACTTGCTTTTTGCCTTCATGAAGCTTACAGTCTAGTGGGGGAGGGGAAAGGATAAAACATCAACATAGATGGCTACAACCCACAATATTATTATACAACAAGTATGTTAAAAAGGAAAAAAAATAAAGCATTATATGAATGCTCTGAAAACTTAAGACTGCCTTAATGATGTTAAGTAGTGCCAATATTATTAAAATAATCTATGGAGACACAGTCCCTGGTATTTCAAATACACAACAAAACTAACACTCACTCACCCAGGAAGAACACTTTAGAATGTGGAATTGAGAACGTAACTATGGCTGGGTTTTTAGCTACCAAGTCTGGTTTTCTTTAAACACAGAAATTGAGAGGCAATGTGATATCATGTATGGAAAGCTGCACTCGGAATCAGGACAGACCTAGTTTGAAAGCCTGCATCCAACACATACTGGCTGTGTGACAATGGTTACATCACTTAATTCTTCATGTCCCAGCCAACGCTCTAACATAGAAATTGCAGAGCTGGTGACTCTCTGCATTGATAGAGGAATTTTTCTCACTACGAGATCCCTACACATGTGAAATCAAATCCAGTAAAAAAATAATATAATCACGATGATATCATCAGTGTCAATGATTTCAAACTCAAATAGCAACTGAGACTACTAATCCATACATAAGGATCCCTGTAAAGACACACTGACTTAGTTTTAAAATGTAATGTTATCTTTTATTGTATTTTTATTTATTTTGTTAAGCATTTCCCAATTATATATCTGGTTCTGCTGCACTTGTGAGTGGCCCATGGCTGTGTCTGACACCTTTGCTCTAGGTTGCCATGCACAAAGTGACTGTTCAACTAGATGAACTGTGGCTCCTACTCAGTCGCTTACACCACATATTTATATGGGTGGCATCACAACAAAGTTCTTTTCTCTTTGGATCCATAAGCACCAGAAAGATATCAGGTACATTGCATATCATTTTAAATATAAGAGAAAGAATTTTTGACAAGGTGGAAAAACATGAGAACAATGATTCATTTTTTTTCCCTAAAACCAAAGACAACCATATATAGAGGGGTTTTTTTGTTTTGTTTTGGTTTTTGGTGAGGCAATTGGGGTTAAGTGACTTGCCTAGGGTCACACAGCTAGTAAGTGTTAAGTGTCTGAGGTCGGATTTGAACTCAGGTCCTCCCGGCTCTGAGGCCAGTGCTCTATCCACTGTGCCACTTAGCTGCCCCATATATAGTTGGGTTTTTTTGCAAGGCAATGGAGGTTAAGTGACTTTCCCAGGGTCACACAGCTAGTAAGTGTTAAGTATCTGAGGCCGGATTTGAACTCACGTACTCCTGAATCCAGGGCCGGTGCTTTATCCACTGTGCCACCTAGCCGCCCCTAGAGTTTTAAAACCAACATGTATGCTATCAGATTGGCTAAAATGGAAAAAAAGAAGATAATAAATGTTGGAGAAGCTGTGGGAAAATTGGAACACTAATTCATTGTTGGGGGAGCTGTGAACTGATCTAACCATTCTGGAGAGCAATTTGGAATTATGCCCAAAGGGCGATAAAGATATGCATACCCTTTGACCCGGCAATTCCACTTTTAGGTCTTTTTCCCAAAGAAATCATGGAAAGGGGAAAGGGACCCACATGTACAAAAATATTTATAGCTGCTCTTTACGTGGTAGCAAGGAATTGGAAGTTGAGGGGGTGCCCATCAATTGGGGAATGGCTGGACAAGTTGTGGTATATGAATACAATGGAATACTATTGTGCTGTAAGAAATGATGAGCAGGAGGAGTTCAGAGAAACCTGGAGGGTCTTACGTGAGCTGATGATGAGTGAGATGAGCAGAACCAGAAGAACATTGTACACAGTATCATCAACATTGAGTGTTGACCTACTGTGATGGACTATATTCTTCTCACCAATGCAATGGTACAGAAGAGTTCCAGGGAACTCATGATAGAAGAGGACCTCCAAATCCAAGAAAAAAAAAAAAAAAGAACTGTGGAGTATAGATGCTGCTTGAACCATACTATTTCTTTTGTTTTGGGTGCTGGTTTTTTTTTTTCTATTTTGAGGTTTTGCATTACTGCCCTGATTTTTTCTCTTATAACAGGATTAATGCAGAAATAGGATTAATGTTATTATGGATATATATATGTGTGTGTGTGTATATATATGTATATGTATATAGATATATAGCTATAACCTATATCAGATTACCTGCTGTCTAGGGGAGGGGAGAGGGAGGGGAGGGAGGGAGAAAAATCTGAAATTGTAAAGCTTGTATAAACAAAAGTTGAGAACTATCTTTACATGTAACAGAAAAAATAAAATACCTTATAAGTAAAAAAAAAAATACAGTGAGCTTTTAGCCTCACCTAATGGGGGGTAGAAAATAGTAATGGATAACCTAGAACAGAAAATACTCAAGTTATTTTTAGATTTACTTAGAATACATTGTTTGTGGTGGTGGGAAGAGGAGGTTAAGGCAGAAAGCAAATTTACTAATTATGTTTTCATCATCCGTAATGTTAGAGTTAATATTCATTCTTTGGATGTACAATGAACAAAAAAGTAGCTTGGGAATGTGCTGACCAGTGGGGCAAAATTGCTGTGAGACTTAAAATAGGCTATATATAATCCACCTGCAGACAAAGAATTGACTAGTGTTTTATGATGCTCTCGTTACTAGAAACAGGAAAATTGGGTATTGGTTTGGGAGATCTCAGGAACAAGATTCATTCCCTTAGGGGATAAATTTTTCATGCCACAAACTTTGTTTAAAGATAGAGGGATGACTATTAAAGGAACCACCCCCCTCGCCCCCCCCCCAAAAAAAAACAAAAAAATCCCCAACATGTATGGGCTGAGGCAGGCCGGGTTTTCCCAGCTCCATTTTCTAAGGTATTCATCTTTGATGAGTTAAGTTTCCATAACGTTGTTTGTTTTAGATTACAGGGGCTGTGTCTTAATAGTTTTGATGATGTTGATAATGATGGTATTGTTATATTTGTATAGCATTTTTATTGATATCTTGGATCAAGACTGTGATGGAACACTCATGAAAGAGGGATAATAGACTAGAGATGAAGAATAAGAGATATATTTTGGGGCATGGCTAATGTTTAATGGGGAAATCTATATAAACTTGAACTCCTCTATTACAACAAATTTACAAGCCGAAGAGAACTTGGTGAAGAGAGGTTTGTTTGTTGCTAAAGAAGTGTTTTTTCCTTACAATGTAGATTTGCTTAACATACAATATGCACTAGCAAAGCAGCAACAACATTAATCCCAGAGCATTAAGTATCTTATTTCCATATTTAGTATTCCTTTAGTCTAATTAAAATGAATAATTTTCAGATGAGTGAGCATAAGTTACATTTAAATCGTATGTTTCTCCATTTGCCTTTATGTTTGCAGATGGTGCTATAGGGACCTTTGTGTAATGGGAAGCTATTTTTCAACAGCTAAAATAACTCCTTCAGCGGCTGAAATGAAGACAGTTTCCCCCCCTCTGTTGGCCAAAGCTGACTGCTCTATTGGTCAAACATACAATACGTCAAGTGATTCTCATTATGCATTCTAAACACTGTCCCCAAAGCCAGGAGCCATTCACATGTATTCAGAAAGCTCTGGGCTGCACTGAAAATGAAATCAGCACATAGAAACATACCCTTGAAGCAGCTGCAACTAATCCTGCCAGTCTTCTGTGTCCACAGAAAAGGGGAAATGGGAAGGGGTGGCAGGAGAGGGATGGATGGAGAAGGGGTAAACAAAGACACTAACTACCCCAGACTTCAAAAACAAACTACAACACAAATCTATTGGGACGTATCACACTGATCTCCTTTCAATTTGTGCTTCCCACAAGAACTAAATGCTGTCTCTAAATATGTTCTTAAAATATTTTTTTCAATCAACAAAAATCTGCCTTCTCTCAGTCACACTTTTTCCTCTCCTTTCCCCTGCATTGGGGGAGGGGGGGGGAAGGAACCATACAAACCCTGTTACAAACCATGTATAGTCAAGGAAAACAAATTCCCTCACTGTCCATGTCCAAAAAAGTCTCCATCTTGCACTATGAAGTATGTTGTGAACAGGGACTTTTAAAGCATTTCTCTTGTGGCTCAACAGTTTCGAGACAGGAAAGTACTATTCATATCCCAAATTATAACTTGCAGAGCAGTCTAGGAATTAAAGCTGTCTTCATATTCACGGACAGTATGTGACATCAGGTTCTTGGGGTGCTCAGACTTGAGTCACTTAAGATTACACTCTATAACCTTCATTTTATTTAAACTTTCTTTATTTGTCAATAATCTTAATCTTGATTGAATGTATCGAGTATGTTAACTGCCTATCCTATGCAAGAGAACAAGAGAACTGGGCTTGAAACACTGAACTATAGACCTTTTTTTTTTAAAATAATCTATACAGTTTTATTTGACTAAGTTAATATAAAAACAGTATCACCGAGTTAAAACAGGCAAAACAAAAGCATTGTCAAATAAGGCACATGTAAAAATCTACATACATTATGAACTATAGACTCTTAAGAGTTGGAAGTGCCCATGATTAGGGAAGTTATTTGTACAAAGCCACAAAACTGGGGCAGAGCCAAGATGGTGGAGGAAAGGCAGTGACTCTCCTAAGCTCTCCCCAAAACTTCTCCAAATACCCTTTAAATAATGCCATAAAACAATTCCTGGAGGAGCAGAATCCACAAAAGGAAAGGGTGAAATAATTTTCAAGCCAAAGACAACTTAGAAGGTCAGTAGGAAATCTCTGTTGTAGAGGGAGAGTGGAGCACAGTCCAGCACAGACTACACCAGCACAGATCAGGCCCCAAGAAACCAGGAGCAGGTCTTGGGAGCCACTGAATTAGCAGCAGCATTGACTGCTTATGGAACTCTCAGCCCACAGACAGTAAGGGGGTTGAACAATTGGTCATAAGGAGATTACAGGGGTCTCTTTGTTAGCACTAAGAGAGCCAGGAGAGTAGTAACACCTTTCCTTAGATCATACCATCTTGGATGAACTGAAAACTTACAAGCCCCTGGAAGTATCTCTGCACAAAACCCCTGAAGCTTAGACAGTATGACTTCCATTCTGAAAGCAGAGCCTTTTTTTTTTTTTTAACAAAGAGAAATAGGCAGGGAGAATGTGCAAATAACAGGAGAAAATTCTAGCCATAGAAAGTTACTATAGTGACATGGAAGGTCAAAACACACTCTCAGAAGAAGATAACAAGGTCAAAGCTCCTATATCCAAAGCCTCCAAGAAAAATATGAATTGGTCTCAGGCCATGGAAAAGCTCAAAAAGGACTTTGAAAATAAAGAGTCAACAGCTTGGTAAAGGAGACAAAAATATACTGAAGAAAATAACACCTTAAAAAACAGACTAGGCCAAATGGAAAAAGAGACACAAAAATTCACTGAAGAAAAAAAAAAACTCCTTAAAAAGTAGAATTTGCCAAATGGAAAAGGAGGTACAAAAGCTCACTGAAGAAAAGAATTCCTTAAAAATTAGAACGGAACAAATGGAAGCTAATGACTTTGTGAGAAATCAAAAAACAATAAAACAAAACTAAAAGAATGAAAAATAGAAGACAATATGAAATACCTCATTGGCAAAACAACTGACCTGGAAAATAGATCTAGGAAAGATAATTTAAAAATTATTGGCCTACCTGAAAGCCATGATAAAAAAAAAAAGCAGCCCAGACATTACCTTCCAAGAAATTACCAGGGAAAACTGCCCTGATATTCTAGAACCAGAGGGTAAAATAGAAATTTAAAGAATCCAGTAATCACCTCCTGAAATACATTCCAAAATTAAAACTACATGGAATATTGTAGCCAACTTCCAGGGCTCCCAGGTCAAGAAGAAAATATTGTAAGCAGCCAGACAGAAGCAATTCAAGCACCATGGAGCCAGTCTGGATCAAACAAAATTTAGTACCTTTTATATTAAAGGATCAGAGGGCTTGGAATATGATGTTCTAGAGGGCAAAGGAACTGAGATTACAACCAAGAATCACCTATCCAGCAAAACAGAATGATCCTTTAGGGAAAAAAAATGGGCATTCAATGAGAAAGAGGACTTTCAGGCATTTTTGATGAAAAGACCAAAGCTAAATAGAAAATCTGACTTTCAAATATAATACCCAAGAAAAGCAAAAAAAGATAAACAGGAAAAGGAAATCATAAGGGATTTAAAAAGGTTAAACTAGGGGCAGCTAGGTGGTGCAGTAGATAAAGCACTGGCCCTGGATTCAGGATTACCTGAGTTGAAATCTGGCCTTAGACACTTAATACTTACTAGCTGTGTGACCCTGGGCAAATCACTTAACTCCCATTGCCCCACCAAAAAAAAAAAAAAAAAAGGTTAAACTGTTTACATTCCTACATGGGAAGATAATACTTATAACTTATAACTCATAAGAACTTTTTCATTACTAGGACAGCTGGAAGGAGTATATATAGACAGAGGGCACAGATGTGAGTTGAATATAAAGGAATGGTATCTAAAAAAAAATAAAGGGGTGAGAGAGGAATGCATTGGGAGAAAGGGAAAGAGAGAGGTAAAATAAGGTAAATTAACTCACATGAAAGAAGCAAGAAAAATATTATACAGTGGAGGGGAAGATGGAGGAGATGAAGGGGAGTGAGTGAACCTTACTCTTATCAGAATTGGCTCAAAGAGGGAATAACATACACACTCTATTGGGTACAGAAATCTATCTTACCCAGCAGGAAAGTAGGTGGGGAAGGGGATAAGAGGTGGGGGTGGATGATAGAAGGGAGGGCAGATTGGGGGAGGGTAGTCAGAAGCAAAACACTTTTGAGGAGGGATAGGGTGAAAGGAGAGAGAGAATAGAATAAATGGGGGGAGTGAATAAGATGGAGGGAAATACAATTACAAGTACTGTGAAAAAAAATTTGAAGCAAGTTTCTCCGACAAAGGCCTCATTTCTCAAACTTATAGAGAACTGAGTCATATTTATAAAAATAAGAGACATTTCCCAATTGATAAATGATCGAAAGATATATAAACAGTTTTCTGATGAAATGATCACTGCATTTAACCTTTTCACTTTGCAGGTGAAGGAATGGAGGCCTTGCATTGGCAAATGACTTGTGTAAAGCCACAGAATTAGTATGTTAACAAAATAGTTAATTCTTTCTTACTCAAAAAAATCCATTTCCCCAAAAGTCTAAGTCCTTTCTTCTCCAAGAAGAAGACGTGCTCCATATTTTAAGATCAGAATTAATTTTCTTTCAATAATTTTTTATAACATAATTAGGCCTGACTGGCAAACCACACGTAGGTTAGGAATTGCCAACCTGAAAACAGCAATAATGAACAGTAGGCAGCCAACTTTATTCTTGATCCCAGTCCCAATTTAGGTAATATATACATGAGCACCCAAAAGGAAAGGGCAACAGATATGTCAGACCACATAACAAAATAAAAACCAGCATATTAGTAAAGGGAAAATTTTTTTTATTAAGAGTAATTTGAGGGGCAGCTAGGTGGCGCAGTGAACAAAGCAATGGCCCTGGATTCAGGAGGACCTGAATTCAAATCCAGTCTCAGACACTTGACACGAGCTGTGTGACCCTGGGCAAGTCACTTAACCCTCACTGCCCCACCAAAAAAAAAAAAAAAGTAATTTGAGGTAAAATCCTAGAAGAGACTGCCCAGCTAAACTTTTTTCCAGTGTGTACAAGACAATATTCTCATTGGGCCTTGGGTCCTACTTATTTTTTCTTTAGGTCGACTCATTTAATCCCTAATTATCTAAGGTACCTGAAGAGACTCTGCTGCCCTTGAAGCAATCTTTCATTCCTGGCTTCTTTAAGCTCCTGATTAATTTGCAAAGGATGACACTTAAAATCTAAAGGTGAGAAGCAAGGCTGCTAGGATTTCTTAATTAAGGGGAGGTATTTTTCCATCATTTGTTAAGGAAAACCCATTCCTTCTACAAGAAAATCTCTGTGCTGAGAAAGGACATGAACATAGACTTTTTCCTGCTCTGGTAAAGATAATTTCTTTCTTCTATCTAGATAGTATTGTAGGTTTTATTGATCTAGAATCCCAAGAAAATCTTGTTAGAGACTTCTCTAAATGATCTTTTGGTATTTTATATACTCCAAATGGAAACTTTTTCTTTTTAGATGCTTTGTCATTGAGAGCACCCAGGTTTGTGCCTTGGGTGCTATGTTATTTTTATTGATTTCTTTGGCTAATTCACTGGAAACTCCTGCTACTTGTTTCTATTTAGTCCAAGTTAGGTGGTCATATTCATTCATTCCAAATCCATATGGCTTATTTAGATTCTACAACAAGCAATGCCTTTGCCAGAACACAGTGGGGTCCCAGGGTCCCAAAAGGCTATATATACCACTAAAGCACCAGTTCTAGCAAATTTTATCAAACAACAAATTCTGCTTAAGCAGAAGCTCAATAATGGGCTACATACCTGTACAGAGAGCAGCTAGCCGCCAGGCTGGCCCCTAGACACTTTTCTTGTCTCATATATATATATATGTGTGTGTATGTATGTATGTATGTGTGTGTATACATACACACACACACACACACACACACACACACACACACATGGGGGGGGCAGGGCAATGATGGTTAAGTGACTTGCCCAGGGTCACAAAGCTAGTAAGTGTCAAGTGTCTGAGGCCAGATTTGAACTCAGGTCTTCCTGAATTCAGGGCTGGTGCTTTATCTACTGCACCACTTAGCTGTCCCCATATATTTCTTTACTAGCTTTTATACCAGTGAGGTCAAACACAAATGGAAACTAAATCCCTGCTGGCAGCATACTGACTTATTTAAAAATTATAATATCATTTATGTTTTATTATATTTTTCTTTTCTTTTATTAAATATTTTTCAATTACAGTTTAATCTGTTTGGGGCTACCTCTGTTTTTTACCATTTTCTTGGAGGAATTTTCTGTTGTCAATATACTTAACACAACACTTTCTGATACTTACTTCATACTATGGAAGAGTGGTGGGGCTATTTATGGGCAAGGAGACCTTTTGGTACCTCTCTGAGTTCATGGTCTAGGAATATCCAAGTACTGCTAAGGCTGAGAGTGGGTTGGTATTTCCAGGCCTGTAGGGATCTGTCCATCAGTGACTGAGAATACCATTCCACCTGGGTATCCTGCTCTGCTTGGGCTCTTGGCCCAGAGCTACATCGACAGACTTGTATAGCATGCAGCATCATCAATATTCCCCTTCTAATCTGCATTAAAGGTACTGTTTTAATAAAGTTGCCTATTTCAGAGCCTTCATTTACAAATATGTGAATTATCATTTCAAGTGGTTATAAAAAGCTGTAAATCTGAACATATTCTTTAGCTTTTTTTGGGAGGGGGGGAGTGAGGCAATTGGGGTTAAGTGACTTGCCCAGGGTCACACAGCTAGTAATTGTTAAGTGTTTGAGGCCAGATTTCAACTCAGGTCTTCCTGAATCCAGGGCCGGTGCTCTATCTACTGGGCCACCTAGCTGCCCCAACAGGGGTTCTTAACCTGAGGTCCTCAGATCAGCAGTGGACTTCTGGGAATCCACGAACTTGTATGGGAAAAAAAAATTACATCTTTATCTTCACTAACCTCTAAGTGGAATTTAACATTTCTTTCAACCATGAATAAAAGCAACAAGCATGCTTATGGAGAAGGGGTCCATAAGCTTCACCAGACTAGACAGCCAAAGGGGTTTGTTTTGTGTTTCTAACTCAAAAAGGTGAATAATGTCTATTTTTTTTTGAGGCCTTTCATATTACCCCACTCAGTAAATCCCACTAACTCAGGGATTGGATTAGGTGAACTCTCAGGGTCCTCTTTTAGTCCAGCCCTAGGACACAATAAGAACTATAGTACTCTGAAGGAAGAAATAAATCATTTTCTCAAATTCTCTATGAGTTCTATAAATAGTTAAGGATTATTAAAAAAAAAAATCTCACCTTGGTGGTAAGATTTAGGACTAGTCCCTTTTCTAAATTTACTACTTTGCTCTCTCCTCTATTCCATATACCCTCAACACTTATTTAGCCAGTTTACAATACATCATCTTTGTCCAAAAAAGGAGACTGGGTGACTAAGCCCTAACAGCCTTGTTAATCAGAATGAAGGGACAGTCCAGGGTCAAGAAAGCCCAATGCATATCAAACAAAGGGAGCAATCAGATGTCAGGGTCAAGTTATTAAGGGAAGAGGTGGAAACAAAGAAATCATAATCTGGGATAAACAGAAAAGATAAATAGGTTCGGTGGAGGAAGGAGAAGCAGTAAGTAAGTATATCAGGGTAGTCTAAGTGACTGAACTGAGGTGGATTAGTCTTGATGAAACTGAAGGAGTATGTTAAGTTTTGAAATGAATTCTCAAGCAAGGTAGGGACATGATTTGAGATTAAAGAGGAAGAAACTGAATGGGAAGACTAATCCAGGTTCAGGGAATGTGGGAAGACTCAGAGCTTTTAGCAATTAGCAAATTAATTATTCTTCTAATAAGTAAATAAGAAAATGGACGTTAAACAAAGAAGTCAGTTCAATGGTACATTTTGCCATCCTCCAATGTGTTTTTTCTTTCCCTATTTTTTTGATTCCTTCTCTTCCACTACCACCTTTTGCATAGTTTTTTTCTGTCAGAAAATTTTGGCCCAAAGACACAGATGCTCCTTGTTTATTATAGCCACACACAGCTGGAGGGTGGCGCTTCCTCCTCCTCCTGAAACATGTGGACTGCAGTCAGCTGCTAAAACAATTACAGAGACAAGTGAAAACAAAAAAAATTCAGTAATCTAATTCCCCTATTCTTCTCTTCTAAATGATCTGTCTAACTAAGTCAGAAATGAAACACATTAATAAAAAGGAATTTGGTGAGGCAGCCAAAATTTACCACCTCTGCTCTGGGACCTGTTTAAATCTTGGGAAGGTCAAAAATACTGGCCAATTATCATCCTCTCTTTCCACAGTGTCAGGTCAATAACTCAACCTTTCATGCTGTACCAAAATCTAACTTCAACATCATTCACTCTTTTAACACCATTCTCCTCCCTTCTTCTGCATCCAAAGGGGCCTCATTACCATATTCATCTTCCTTCACCTTCAACTGTTCTTTCAATACTTATCCATGTCAATTTTTCCCTAGGCTAAAAATGTCAACAAATGAATATTATTTTTCTTGTCTTAATGTCTTGTTTTTGCACCACAACCATTTTTCAATATATACTTCCACCACCATCACTTCATTGCAACCAAAAAACAGGTAAGTAATATTGATCAACAAAGCAACCTTGTCTGACAGAGAATGCAGCTATCCACAAGAGTAGGCCTGGCCCCGCCATGAGAAGTGGAAAGTGTAATTCACTATATTTTCCAGAAAGAAAATTCTCTTTAATATCTACTAAATACATGGTATTATGGAGAATTTGGGAGAGACAGCGACATATAGGACCAACAATAATCAACCTGTCTTTTTTTCATCCCCAAATTTCCCCCTGTAAAACCCTCAATTAGGTTGAGTATATCTGCTCCTTCCAATATTTTTTTTCATTGCCACCTTTCCTGACCCACTATATCTCAGTTTTCATCTTCTCAATTTCATAAAATCCTTCTGAAAAAAACCACCAAGGACTTCTTTACAACTCAAAACCCAAAACTCATCCCCATTCTTTGCAACTCCTGGCACGCTATCATACCTCCTAACCATGCATGTTCTCCAAGGTTCTGTCCTGGACTTTCTTTTCTTCTCTCTCTGAACTCTCTCCTCCTCCTTTATCATCTCCCATGGGTTTGATTATCGCCTCTGTGCCAATGAATCAGAGCTCCAGTCTCTCTTCTGAGCTTCGGTACCACATCACCAGCTACATACTATACATTTAAAACTAGATGGCCTATAGATATTGCAAACTCAACTTATCCAAAAGAGAAATACTCATCTTTTACCCCAACACAAATCTCTACCAAACCTCCCTATTTCTGTTGAAGGTACTACTGTTCTTTCAGTCTCTTGGGTGTGTAACCTTGTCATCATGCTAAACTCTCTCTCTCTCTCTCTCTCTCTCTCTCTCTCTCTCTCTCTCTCTCTCTCTCTCTCTCCCCCCCCTCCCTCCCTCCCTTTCCCCAAACACCATCCCCCATATCCAAAGATGCCATTTCTACCTCCAGCCTCTCATATCCAATCTAATCAGTCTACTTTCATAGCAACAGCCTTAATTCTGGACCTCACTACCACTCACCTACACCATGGCAATGCTGTCCTAAATGGTCTCCCTGCCTCAAGTATCTCCCTTCTTCAATACATTTTCCATAAACTGCCAAAGTGATTTTCCTTAGGTGCAGATTTGACTATAACTACTTTCCTCCTTACTATATTTCAGTGGATCCCTATTGCCTCCAGGATAACATATGAAGCCCAGCATTTAGCTTTTAAGTCTCTTTACAATCTGGCCCCAGATTATCTTTCCAGTCTCCCCTTCCCAGATTCTGTTATCTAAGAAAGCATTGAGGGCAGTTAGGTGGCGCAGTAGATAAAGCATCAGCCCTGGATTCAGGAGGACCTGAGTTCAAATCTGGCCTTAGACACCTGACACTTACTAGCTGTGTGACCTTGGGTAAATCACTTAATTCCATTGCCTCACACCCCCCCCCAAAAAAAAAGAAAAAAAGAAAAAAGAAAGCATTGATTCTATTCCTGGCACAATGTTCTGCATCTCCCATCTCTCTGCGTCTGCAATGGTCATCTTTCATGCCTGAAATGCATCCCTCTTCCCCTCTGACTCACAGAATCCCTCACTTCCTTCAAGACATAGCACAAGTGACATCCCTATACAAAGTCTTTCCAAATCCCCCCAAATGACAATGCTTTCCCTGTTAACAACTGTATATTTATTCTCTATATACTTCTATGTGTCCATGTTGTCACTTCTGATAAACTATAAGTTACCTGAGAGGAGGCATTGTTTAAAATTTCTTGCATTTTTATCAATGGGCAGCTGGGTGGCACAGTGGATGGAGAGCTAGGCCTGAAGTCAGGAAGATTATTCTTTCTGAATTCAAATCTGGCCTCAGACACTTACTAGCTCCTGGGCAAGTCCCTTAACCCTGTCTGCCTAAGTTTCTTCAACTGTAAAATGAGCTGTAGAGGGAAACAGTAACTTTTTTTTTTTCTTTTTTTGTGGGGCAATGAAAGTTAAGTGACTTGCCCAGGGTCACACAGTTAGTAAATGTCAAGTGTCTGAGGCCAGATTTGAACTCAGGTCCTCCTGAATCCAGGGTCAGTGCTTTATCCATTGTGCCACCTAGCTGCCCTGAAACAGTATCTTTAACAAGAAAATCCCAAATGGTGTCATGAAAAGTTGGATACAACTGAAAAATAACTGAACAAAAAAGTTATTTCTATACAGCTACAGTGCCCAGCATATGGTAGATGCTTAATAAATGTTTGCTCACTGTTTACATAAACTCTGTTCATCTGTCGGCATAGTGCTTTACATACAATCAATAAACAATTATTAAGCACCTACTATGTGCCAGGTACTATGCTAAACAGACAGTACACAGTTGGAAAGGACCATTTAGCCCAATTTGCCCTGCTTTTCTTTGGAACCCTAGCACTTGGCTCAATGCCTGGCACACAGCAGCCTTAATAAAGGCTTGCTGCCTGAGGACCGCTTCTTTAAAATTTGCTACAAGTAACTACTCAGTCTTTGCTTGAAGATCTCAAGTGAGGGAACTAAATACCTCCAGAGCCCACTCCACATCTGAGCAGCTTCCCCACAAGCCCAAGCACACCTCCTTCAGCTCCCAGGCTCGCCCTTCCACTACTTGTACACAGGTTCTGGTTCTCCACACATCTTCACTTTCCAAGACTAAACATCTCCAGCTCATAGAATGTAAGATTTCAAACTGGACTCTCAAAGACCATCTAGTCCTGCTCCTTCATTTTATGATGCATCGACCAAAGCATGGAGAAGTTAAGTGACTTCCCCAAAGTCACACGGGTAGCAAATGGTGCAATCAGGACACAAATCTAAGTCCTCCCACACCAAAGCTAATACAAATTCTATTGTACCCATTTCCTTGGTTCCTTTAGCTCAGATGGCATGATTTCAAAGACATTACCATCCTGCTCGTTGTCCTCTGGACACTCTCCAGATGACCACTGTCCACAGTATAATGGGACCATTCCTAATTCTAGACAGTAATCTCTCTCTCTTTTTGTGTGTGTGTGAGGCGATTGGGGTTAAGTGACTTGCCCAGGGTCACACAGCTAGTAAGTGTTGTGGAAATTTATTTTGATTTGGGAACCCTACCTTTGGGCTGAGATTAGAAAGCCTTAGGCCCTCAGGTTTTTCTTCTCTGTGTGGGAGGGGCTGGTGCCCCTCCCCCTCTGCTTCAGCTGAGCCAAAAAAGCCAGGTGGGCTGTACAAGATGCCAGGTCAGACAGCTGGGGGAAAAAAGCGCCAGCTCCCTCCGCCCTGGGTGGATCTATCTGAGAGATCCCAGGCTCATCCGGGCGGGCCTCTGGCATAGCCCGTGCAAAGGTCCCTGGGCGCACAGCATTGGGCACAGGCCCCTGGAGCCCTGGGTGTGGTACACACGAGACACTCAAGAGTCCCCCCCAGCCGCAGCCCTAGTGCCACTGGCAGATTAGCTTGATGTGTGTGGGGGCGCAGGGAGCCCCGAGGTTTGAGTGGAGAGAATGAAGATATATAAACCAGAAAGTTGGAGAAAACTGGAGCATACCCTAAGGCAAGAGGCAGCAAAGGCCCTTACTGTATTAAAAGCAGACAGGTTGTATAATTTGCATTTCTTAACCCTTATCTCTTGCATTTATTTTTATAAATAAATTCTGCTTTGATTGTTTAATTAAGAGGCTTCTTAATCTTTTGCTTATCAATTTTGGGAGTAGAGTAGTGTGGAGAAATTTTTAAACAGCCCATATTAAGTTAATAGCAGTCAGATAGCCAGTGAGTCAAGAGGCCACAGATTAGTCCTCCAGTCAGATTAGTCCCCACAAATTAGGCCAGTAAATCAAAATATTTGTACATTTGAATGGCAACCCAGGTGGGATTTACGGCCCAATTATAATTTTTCTAAACTTATAATTTTTCATATAATCATAATTTTTCATGTAAATCCAATTATATAATTTTCCAGATTAGATTAGCTAATAATTAAATTTTTTTTACAGTGTTAAGTATCTGAGGTCGGATTTGAACTCAGGTCCTCCTGAATCCAGGGCCAGTGCTCTATCCACTGCACCACCTCGCTGCCCTAGACAGTAATCTCTTAAAGCGACCTGAAATTACATTAGTTTTTAAGGTATCATATCAGACTGATGAAAGGAAACATGGTGGCCTCGGAGTCAAGAAGACCTATCTTAAAGTGTTCCCCTGACCCATACCGACTGTGTGATTATGTGTAAATCACCTATCAGTCTTTAAGTTACAGAGGAGTTGTAAAACTGCATGAGTGGAGTTCATCATATTGATAACATCACAGGTTTAGACAAGATTGACATTACTGATTTACCCTGAGCTTTCAGTTTGCTAAAATCCCCAAATGTTTTTAAATGAATTATTATGTAACCATGTTATCTAACCCATGGTATACTTCTGACACTGATTTTTTGATGCCCAACTTAAAGTTTACATTTATTCCTATTTAAATCCAGCTTATTAGACTTGGTCCAATATTTGGCTTGTTGAGACTCTTTAGATTATGGTCTCTGTCATTCAGTGTACAGATTATCCCTCTCTCCTCTGCATCATCTATAATTCTAGGAGCCAAGCTATTTTTGCCTACAACTCAGTTACTGATAAAACTGTTAAATAACACAAGGAAATGGTCATGGGTCACTATTCTAGATGTCTCCCTTAAGGTCAATATTAAGCCATTAATGATTTGTTTTTTTGTTTGTTTTGTGAAGCAATTGGGGTTAAGTGACTTGCCCAGGGTCACACAGCTAGTAAGTGTTAAGTGTCTGAGGCCGGATTTGAACTCAGGTCCTCTTGACTTCAGGGCTGGTGCTCTATCCACTGTGCCACCTAGCTGCCCAAGCCATTAATGATTACTCTTTGGGACTTGCCATTTGAATAAGTCAGAATCTACCTAATGTTACTAGGATCTAGTTCACATCTCTTCATCTTGTCCTTAAATATAACTTGAAATTTTAATTAAATCAATAAAATAGGACCTGTAATCAGTGTTAACTAAAAGAACTGAACTGAGAAGTTCAACCTTCTCAGTTTACAAATAAGGTAACAGGCCCAAGGGGCATAATAAATCAATCAATCAACAAGAATTTATTAAATCCCTACTATGAACTGTCAGTGAATAAATATTTAATAAGCACTTACTATGTGCTAGGCTCTGTGTTTGCTAAATGCTGAGAATACAAATGCTCTCCTCAGGGGCATAGTAGGCAAAGTCCAGCCTATAGAGGAATGAGACATGGCTGACCGGGGTACCCTCCTTAATAAGAGGGTCTGAGAGAAGTCATTCAATTAGAGGGAGAGGCAGTCACAGGAACAGAGAACAATTCCAATGTGTGAATTCCAGTGTTGGAATGGGGCTTCAGGATGAAGAGGTGGACATTACAGAGGAAGTCCGAAGTGAACCAGCCACTGCTTAGGACCTGAGGGGTCAAAATACTCATGTTTAATTTCTCTCAGGTGTACTTTCAGTTCTTTCTGATTTGCATTTTAATTTTATTTGAAATACTGTAATTTTTTTTGCATTTGAGAAGTGATTGCTGCTGTTTAAATATAAACAATAAATAAGTAAACCTCAAAAAAAATACTCATGAAGAACTCACTTTTTAAAAGGGAGATAAGTATGTATGTGGAGTATCCCAAAAAACCAAGTGCTGTTTTAAGCTATTAAAGCTATCTAAACTTAAAACCATGTTAAGACTTTTGGGGAACCTTGTTTAAGTATATAAAGAATAAATATAACAATAATAAATACAGTAGAAATTACCAGCCCAAGGTTGCTGGTGGCAGAACTGGGCCTAGAACCCAAGTCTCCAGATTCCCAGTAGAGTTTTTTCTATGCTACTAAGAATCTATGATCTTTGTTTCCCAGAATCATTAAGAGAAAAATTAAGATAAGATATTCCTTAAGTTTTTAACCTGAGAACAGTCTAATAGCTGTATTTCAATATAACTGGTTTCCTTTGTAATTCTATGTATTTTATTTTATGCATTTAGAAACATTATTCTAAGCAGTCCATAGGCTTCACCAATCCGCTCCAAAAAGGTACAGGACTTGAAGGTGAATAACTTCTACTCTAAGAGAAGGAAGAAATATGTTTTCATCTCAGAACATCAGGAGCCCTAAAACACAGTGCCAGGAAAAGAAGTTCCCTTCTAAAAGAGGTTTCTTGGGATCCAAGAAAGATTCACCAGTACTGTACTAAAATTCAAGTCAACTGGAGTTGTAGTATACCATTTTCTGATCACAGAAGAGCACTCCTGGGATATCATCTCACTTCATGGATAACAAAGGCAGGTCTCCTGAAATTATTACCATGAGACCTCTGTTCTCTGTTCCAGACCTCTCCTCACAAAACTTCACTTATATGATTTAAATCTGAGATCTCAGGGATCTTCATACTACAATTCCCCTGACTGCAATGGAAAGACATTATACTACATAATTTCCAACACTTCATGGGTCTAAAGTAAAGGAGAACAGAGGCAAAATTAGGAAAATGGGGTGGTGATGGTGGCATCTTATCTGCTGGTACTGGCTCCTAACATTTTTGCTTTGATATCTACATATTCTCAGCTTCTGTGATTGGCAGGGTACCCTATGACTTCCTCATTTAGTGAGGAGGTAGTTTTTGGTGAGGAAATTTCCTCTAACAATGAAATGAGCAACTCATCTATAGCTTATACTCTCAGAAAGCTGCCTGAGTTCCTGAGATTTGAAGTAACTTGTCCATGACCACACAGCTGGTAAGAATAACATAACCCAAGTCTTCTTGACTCCATGCCTGGCCTCCTACTATGCCACACATTCAAAAGATAACTCACCATTTGTAAACAAATACTTATCTGCACCAGGGTGGCTAAGATTTAAAAGAGCTCCATTCCCAATGAATCCTTATACAAAATGAGGAACCATTTATCCAAAAAAAAAAAAATCACTTCTTATTTCTCTTATAAAAATAGGCTTTTTGTATACTCTGTTTTCTTAAAGTGAGACCTACTTCAGCTTTTAAAGCCTTCCTGGCCAAAATACAGTACAAATATTACCACAAAATTATATAATCCTCATTTGGGATTTAATTTCATTTTTAAAAGAACATAGAAAAACTGGAGGGTGAGTTCAGAAAAGATCAGTAGACATTAAGAGGACAACTTAAGGGAAACTGGGTTTATTTGCCCTGGAGATAATAGCAGTAAAAAAGATAATTTTGAGAAACAAAATTCTGTATAATGCCAAAACAGCAGCTCTCTTACTTTTTCAGCCTAATCAGGAGTCCCAGTACATGCAAAAAGAGTAGTCCAACGGGACCCTGGGAAAGCTCTCTTTATTGCTCTCACTTATTTTCCTGGAGTTAATTTTATTGCAAGTTGTAGGCCTCTCCTCTATTCTAAATAATTTGAGTAGATGTATGTTTTCTTTTCATGAGCCTTAGTCTTATTCATTTCCCTTTGGTCTGTGTGTCCTCTCTGCCTGTGTGATTTACTGTCAGAAGTTGTTAAAGCTAAGTTTTCCATACAAAGTAGTTCTGTTTGACTAGATGAATTCTTATTTTGATTATGAATGATTTCTACACTTGCCTTTAAAACAGTATTTCCCCAGTAAGTTTAATAAATATTTAAATTTTAATATACTTAATAAATGTATGCTCTCATTTTCAAAGAAAGATTTCTGAAAGTGTGAGTTGTTGGGCAATCTGTCAAGAGAAACTGTGGTCAAAGGATCAAATACCAGTGAAGCACTTAGCACACTGCCTTGCACACAGTAGGTGCTTAATACATTAAACTAAAAGATCACAAGTTCATAAGACTTATGGAACGTGCATAAAAGAAGCTTATTGTCCCTGAAATGAGTCTTGCTAACACAATGCACACACTTATCAGTCAAAACCTCCTTTAAAAGCCTACATATTATCTGTGCTGAGGTTATATTTTGTAATGTTTGAAAATTAACAGTTTTTCAAGTGTGACCCAAATCTATTTTCCTTGTCAAATCTCAGATGACACTGGGCCCCAGACAATTCAGTTCATACAGCCATTTCAGAAAACACACTTACTTGTGCACACAAGAGTATAAATTGTGTCTTAGCATTAGCTTCGGAGAGGATGCCAAAGAAGATAGTGGAGACAAACCAAAATGTTACCTACCACCTGCCAAAGAAAAGCTCCTAGTAATTTTATCAGCTGTCACCTTCAGAAAGGGCCACACTTGATGGTAAAGCATGGAGATGGCACCTGCTGTCTCAATGGCAGATTATACCTCTGAATGAAAGTGGGCATTCGCTCTCTGCACATACCAGCTGGTGTAATCACATCAGAAGAGTATGACACATAAACTGAGGAACACTGCTCATTCGTTCTAACAGCTTCTAGAAAAGGGAAGGAAAGTTGGAGGATACAATATGTGTGTGTGTGTTTATGTGAGATAGACAGACAGACAGACAAAGACAGAGACAGAGAGCAGTCTCCTTTAGAATGCAAGGTCCCTGAAAACTTTCACCTTTATATCCTTAAGACTTAGTTTGGTTTGGTTTTTAGGCAATTGGGGTTAAGTGACTTGCCCAGGGTCACACAGCTAGTAAGTGCTAAGTGTCTGAGGCCAGATTTGAACTCAGGTACTCCTGACTCCAGGGCTGGTGCTCTATCCACTGTGCCACTTAGCTGCCCCTAAGACTAAGAAAAGTAACTGGGACATAGCAAGAGCTTAATAAATGCCTGTTGACTGAGTGTGTGTTTGGGGGTCAGAGAGGACAAATTGCCTGTGCAAGAAAGAATGCAGTGCATTGCCCTGTATATCTGATTCTTAGACATACCGTAATCTCAGCCTGACTCGAATCAGTTGTTTGCAAGGTGATTAATCACTGTCTCCCCCGGAGACATTCAAGGTCCTGTTGCCTATTCTTAGAACACAAGAAATCTAACATTGAAATATGACTCTTGGGTTTTTGTTCTTTCCATGCCTTTTTAATAAAGCAGCGGAAGAAATCTTGCCATGGGCTCAGCTGAGTTATGGAGTTTATCTCCTCAGTGGCAAGGCTTCATTCCTCAGCACTGTCACCAAACCAAGACCAAACACAGCTACAAGGAGCCTGGTGGAGGAGGACAAATGCTCAGATCTCACAGCAGGCAACGATTTATCATATGGATTAATTGCTCAGAGAGACAGGTTTTCTTTTTGTATTTCTATAAACACAGCCGCTAAAGAACAAAATTAATTTAGCTAATCAGCAAAACCTCATTGCTCTGCGTGGCAAGACATGGTTTATTTGTTTTTGACAACTGAGGCTAATGAATCACAGCTCATCCCCAATCACAGCTGGTGAGATAAACGCCACCTCTGGGTGTTACCTGAGGAAAAGGCCTCCACTTGGCTCCCCCCACGTACCTTCTCGGCGTACTCTGAGACAATCTGCTTGATCTCTTCGGAGCGAAGACCCACAATCTGGCCTACTGCACTCGCTGTCAGTCGGCTCTGGAATCATAGCAAGGGGCATTCTTTTAGAAGCAACTTTCACAGAATCATAATGAGTTCAAAGGCAAGTCAAGACCTTTTTGTTCAACACAGAAAGTAATTCTATTGATGCTCTTATTTATCACCAAACTTAATGACAGGAACAGAGTAAAGAAAACTTGTTATTTTATTTGAGCCTCACAACAACCCCAAGAAGTAGGTTATTATCTCTATTTTACAGGTAAGGAAACAGACTTGCCCAAAGTGACATAGCTAATTAAGGGTCAGAAGCAGAGTATGAACCCAGCTCTGCCCTGAGTTCAAGACTGGAACTCTTAATGAACCAGACTTGTACCTCCCTGGAAAGAAAAAATCCAGTCTGGGCAATCTCTCACCTTAAGGGCTACCTGTGGGGCTAAGCAGAAAGCTTTTGTAGCTGAAAGTGACCTTAGAGATTAACTTATTCAAATCATCCATTTTGCAGATGAGGACACTGAGTCCCTGAGAAGGCTCAATGTTACACTGGTGATAAGTGACAGGTCCTCTAACTCCAAATACAGTACTTTACGTTAGTCCTCAGAGGGGTAGTTGGAAGACTTACGATGTATTTTGGAAGAAAGAACAAAGAAAATGGGAGAAGGCAGGGTATTGGGAGGGATAAAGAGGTGTGGAAGAGAAAATAAAGAAATATATCAGCATTAGCATACATACACATATATACAGATATGCATGTCTGTATGCAGCTGTATAGATGTATAAACACGTATATGTGTATTTATGTATAAATATGTGTGTGATAAGGAAAAATAAAGGTCACTAACAATTGCCTCAGAGTCTCTGAGAGACAGGGACACTATTTTGCATCTGTATTTGAGTCTAGCTCTGCTTCTTACTGGCTGTGTGACTTTGATCAAGCCATTTCTCATCCCTGGGCCTCAATTTCCACATCTGTAAAATGCCTACAAACAAAATCCCACTTAGGAACAGATAGGGAAGGAATTTGGGTTTGGGGAAGAATAAAAAACAGTAAAACAAGTGCTTCATTTTCAATTTAAAAGGATGTTAGGGTGGCATCATCCAGGAGGCAGGAAAACCTAAGTCCAAATCCTGTGTGATCCTGGGCAAGTCACTTAACCTCAGAGTCTCAGTTTTCTCATCTGTAAATAGGGATAATAACAGAACCTACCTCGCAGGGCTGTTGTCAGGACCAAATTAGACAACATATAAAGATTTTGCAAACTTTAAAGTACTATATTAAAAGTATATATAAAAGCAAGCACTTATTATAAAGATAAAAGAGTAAAAGACTTCATTAATCTTTTGATACAAGTATGTGAGGTTGTCACAGGTAGGACTCCCAGTCTACAAATATCAATACTTCAGATGGAAACCAACACTACATCAAAAGCTATTTTTTCAAGTGTCATGGCACACATTTTACAATAGGGATTGTACTGAATGGAAATATAAATTCATATGGACTCTTCAATGTGGAAGGCCAGTAGGGGTAATAGGAAGATAGACGAAATAAGGTGCTAGGGGGATATAAGAGATGCTTCTATGGGAGAAAGTGCACAAAGAGATAGAGATACTTAGTACCTTAATCACAGGAAGTGCAGAAACATTCCCATTGTCACTTACCTCTTCTGTTGCCATAGCAGCCATTTTAGTCATCAGGGTTTCAATGTGGCGCTGATGGAAAGAAAAATAACAGAAAAAGTGAGCAGCCCATAAACTTTTAAAACTATAAACTATTATACTGGAAGAATGCAAAGTGACTCTTTATGATGAAATTTGGGAACTTTCTTCCCCTCTGGTCAATTCAATTTTTTAATGATGGAGAATGAGCTAAGTTGGAGATATGACTATAATGAAATGACCACCTTGCACCTTCTGGCTACAGGAAGGGACTAACCATTTTAGTAAGCTAGAGATGAAAGTCAAATTTCTTCCACGCTGGCTCAAATTCAACCCTAAGCTTTCTTTCTACATGGGCCACACACCTCTTCGGCAGCTTGAAGCTCATCTTCATCAAGGGATATTCCTGACCCTGAGAACCCTGTAGGCAACACCATTTTCTTGTCCTCAGTCTGTGAAAATCATAAGGAAGATCTGTTAGTGTCAAAGTACTGATTGTGAGGGTGAAAAAGTCATAATTCAACTGGAAACAAATATTGCCTTATATTGCTAAATTATCTACTCCCGTATGTCTCCCCAAATCCATCATAAGCTACTTAAAGTGCCTTTATTTTTGCATATCGTCCTATACTGCTTACCACAACTCCTCAAATATAGCAAGAACTCAATAAAGACTTGTTGACTGATAAAAATATGATGTTAAGAGACAAGGGCACAAACAATATTACAACAAAATATAATCTCCTTGAGGACAGGGATTGTCCAGGGATTAAGTGTCAAAGGGGAACTCAGAAGAGTGAGAAATCACTTTGGGGCCAATGGGTCTTGGAGGATAGGGAGAATATGAAGAGGAGGGGAGAATGATGTTTTGTTACCTGCCAAAAAGGTAGAAGAAAAGTTCATGGGCAGGAAAGGGCAAGCAGTTTTAGGAGGTAATGAGCAAAGGGGGTTGATCCCTTTATCCCCTCAATACTAGAACATATCTTGGAACAGTGGTTTTCAAACTTAAGAATCACTGACCAATTTTGCTAAGATTTTAGTTTTAAGTTTTTTTGTTTTGTCAAGCTAGGGTGACCAAAATCAAATCTCTTAAAACAACAAAAAGCTCTACGATGACACATCTGTAAGAAAGCGGGGGAGGCTTCTATAATAAAATACATACCAATCTATTGAAATACCAACTGGTTGGCAAACTTATTCCTGACCTAGTTAATTTGTTGGGGTTTTTTTGAGGGGGATGGTGTCTTTTTTGGGGGAGGGGTGGGTTGGTTTTTTGAATGGACCAATGATTAAATTGATGTAGGAAACTCTGAGTGAGGAAATTCCCTTTACCAATACAATTCAACAAATGGACTACAATTTACAGTCTTTTTTTTTTTTTTTAGTGAGGCAATTGGGGTCAAGTGACTTGCCCTGGGTCACACAGCTAGTAAGTGTTAAGTGTCTGAGGCTGGATCTGAACTCAGGTCCTCCTGACTCCAGGGCCGGTGCTCTATCCACTGTACCACCTAGCTGCCCCTACAATTTACAGTCTTAAGAGAGTTGCCTGGGACACTGAAAGGTTGTGACTTGCTTAGGGTCCACACAGTCAATGTATCAGAAGAAAAGACCCAAGTTTTCCAGACTTGGAGGTCAGCTCTCTATCCTTTTATACCACACTGTCCTGAATAGATTATGATACATAATTCAATAAGCTACAGAAGCTCTAGACTCAAAGATAATCTTTTTTTTATTTTCTTAGGAAAGTAGAAATCATCTATTTTACTTTATTTTGTAAAATAACTGTATCCCAGGTCACTATTTTATTTAATCCCTCTCATTATTTTTACCTTTATCTCTATCTTAGGTGCATTAAACTGAGAACAGGGACTATTTCTAATTCTTCTTTTGTATTCCACATGCCTAATATAGGGGTTACCAAAAGAAAGACAGCTAAAGCCTCTAGCAGAGTCTCTCCCTGAAGGAAATACTCACAGGAAACAGGCTGCCTGAACCCACCCCTTCCCTTTGACTGCAGGGCATTTTCAGAAGGTAATGACCATATCTAAGAGCCACCAGGCTTGAAATATTGCCTTGAAAGATGCAATGTGGGTCTGAAGTGCCTGTAGGTAGTGAGGAAAGCAGAGTTAAAAGCTGCTGGTATGTCTCTTTCCCTTCATTTTAATGGAAAGATTGACTTCCCTGCCAGCAGTCAATGGCCTTGCCTGTCAGTACTATCACTCAACTCTAAGTTATGTGAAGACTTCAGAGGCAGCAGGCTGTTGTGCAGGAAGCACTGAACATGTAACTGGGAAACCTCAATCCAAGCATGGATCCTGCCCTTAATAGCTGTGAGACAGTCAGGCAAGTCACTTAAGCCTTTGAGATTCATTTTCCTCATCAATAAAATCAGGATAGTACTACCTATATTATTTCCCTTATGGAGTTATGGTAAAGACAGCTTCTCTCCCTTTTCAATAAACTAACAGTAAAATTATATATATATAATTATATGTTATAATTAATTGTAATATTATATTATAATATATTTTATTGTTATATTATAATATATTAATTATAATATAAGTATATATATATATATATATATCAGCTACTGTTACATGGACAACAAACTGGTTGCTCATTATAAAAAATAAGGAAGCTCTGGCCTATTCCACCATGGTGGATGCTAAACAAGTAACTGGTGATTAAAAATTTTGTTCCTGCAATTATTAAAAGCTCATTCCCTCTCTCTTTTTATTCATCTCATTAAAGAAGTGCTAGAGGGATAGACTGTTAAATACTTTTTCAGACTTGGTCTTCTTATTGGTTAATTTTCTTGAACAAATTTGTTCATGGAAGGGTGAAATGAAGGTTGGGTATCCTGGGAAGTAACTGTGGCATAAAAAAAGCACCAATTAAACTTTGAAAGGCAGCTGTACTCTTTTCTTCTCTTTTTAAAAAAGGAGAAGAAAAAATAAGAAATAAGAAAAGAAGAAAGGAAAAAAAAAGATCCTAAGATTATAAAATTCAAACTGGAAGGGACCTGAAAGGCTATTTAATACAGCCCCTTCATTTTCCAAAGGAGAAAACTGAGGCCCAGAGAAGTTAAGTAACTATATCCATACAGGTATTAAGTGGCAAGACTGAAATTTGAACTCAGGTCCTTTGACTCTAAAAGCAACCATTGTTCTACTATGACACAAAGATCTTCTATAATCCATGAATTATTTTAAATTGCTTTACCTTCTCTCCAGTTTCATTTTGTATAGAATATTTTGTTTTTAATTAGTAATTATTTCATTTCTTACCTTCTCTGTTTTGCTCTGCCTACTTAATCCATATCGCCTACAGGCAAAGAAAAAGAAAAAAGATATTGGTTAAATGATTTTTTAAAAATTCATGTTTGTCTCTAGATTTCAACCATGAAAAACTCACTTTGGAAAGATTTTCCAAGATTGACACATCAAACCAACACAAATGCCTTTGTTTCTGAAACACTTTGGCCTTCCTAACATCCTAATGAAAAAAGAACCTTGTATGCTAGCAAAACAAATATCTTAATCTCTAATTTGGGTAAAGAACAAGCCTTTCTTAAAATGTGATCACCACCAAAAATAGATAAATAAATAGAAATCCAAACAACAATGAATATACAGAATGAGGATCTAAATGCCTTTTAGGCTAAATATGCTTTATTGACAAATGAGAAGATGGGCGTTGTAGTTAAATCATATGTTTATTGCTTCTACTCTTTTAACAAGGCCAACCCATTGCTTCAATCACTGGGGGCATAGAATCATATGGTTAGAGATTGCTGTCTGTAGGGAAGGCGTTAGGTTAGAATAAAGAAAAAAGAAAAGGAAGGGAAACTGTCTTACTTAAACAATCCTCTGTGTTTGTTCACACAAGATGTGTAACTTACTAATTCTATATTCTACTCAATGTCCAGTTGAGTCTTTATACGCAATCTGTCATACCAGTGATTTATTTTAGGAAAGCTCTAGTTAAGAAAAATTCACCAATATACTTTAATTTCTATACCAGTATTTTTTTTAAAAAATCATGTTAGGCAAAGACTAGAAAAAGAACAACAACAATAAAAATTTAATATTACATTTTAAGTAGAGCTTACGTAGAAACATATAACAAAACAAACAAACCAAAAGACCCACCACTTTCCTTAAAGCCAATGTTGCCATACTAGATATCTAAAGTTAGTTCACAATTTCCAACTATTTGTGATATAAATATAAATAATACTGCATCAAAAAAGTAAGATGATGCCTGATTCCAAGAAAAGCTCAAAATGAGTACATGATTTAGACATAAAGGGTGAGTAAAAAGCAGGGCTATTTGGGGAAGGAATATTGGAAAAGTCAATCTTACAAGAAGGGTAACATTTGAACTGGCAGTGAAGAAAGGAAAAGAATTGCAGGAAAAGAAGTGGAAGAAAAATAAACTTTTTTTGTCTTATTATTTCTTCAAAATGACATGTTGTCTAGATTCTTGAGCAATCTCTTTTGCTTAGGATGTAGGTTAAAACAGCAAATAACAGGCATATTTTCCTTCTGTATCAAACAACTTAGTAATATACTTCTAAGGAGGAGCAATATGTTTACTAATAACAATATGATCGGAATTCATGTTTTCCTGGAGACCAGGGAATGTACAGAGGGACTTTTCAGACACTGTTGTCCCACTCCGAATTAGACCAAGAAGGGCTCTTTCTGGATACTTGGTCCCACCCGCCTCCTCCCTCTCCCAGGTAAAATGCAAATTGCCCAAATTCTCCAAGATCGCATAAGATTTGCTGAATATTTCAGTTACTCAGTCAATCTATTATGTTTGGAACTCAGCAGAGAAAAAGGACATGAGGGATTAACATTATTTAAACATTTTTAGTTCTTACTCACTGTAAGCTCTTCCAAGGAATATAAAAACTTGGTAGGCAGCTAGGTAGTGCAGTGGACAAAGCACTGGCACTGGATTCAGGAGGACCTGGGTTCAGATCTGACCTCAAATATTTGATACTTACTATCTGTGTGACCCTGGGCAAGTCACTTAACACTCATTGCCCTGCGCCCCGCCCCCCCCAAAAGAATATAAATTCCTGCCCTACAATTTTTCATCCTTTTAAGTCATGTATGATATGTGGTAAGATTTCCATGGGGTTTGTACTACCAGGGGTTAAAGTTTTTAAAAAGGTGCAGATTGCTGGGAGTTTCTGGGTACTCACACAGCTCTGTGGCCTGATATATTGGCAGCCTACATCATCTGACATCAGTGGCACTGACAGCAAAATATGTTTTTCCTCTGTAAAATGACAGGAAAAATAGAAACTCAAAACACACTATTTCAGAGGCACATTAATCCACTGTTCTCAGATTCAACCTGGGCTTGCCCACAGTAAGTTGGCAAATTTTGTCCTTGGAGTACTCTAAGAAACAGGATGTCTTAATGGAAAGGAATGACTACAAAGGCAAGATTTCAGAAACCAAGATACATTCTTCTGGGGAAGAAGCCCCTTTCTTGGCTTCTTATTATATTAACTACTTATAGGATTAGTCTTGAATTTAGCTAATTTGTCATACCACCTAATTCAATGTCTGAAATCCAGCCTCCAACCTAAAGATCCCATTTGCAAGTGAGTCAGTTTAAGGCCCAGTTGGACATGTAGACATCCACCATGGATAGTCTACAAAGCAATAACCAGGAGCTGACTAGTGAAGAAATGTTCTTTATAAGATACGGATAACAGCTTGGAAAGAGAGCCAACTGCCTTCAAACCAATTTGGTTTCACTTGTCAATAGCAACCACTAAAGAAAATAAATGTTTTAATTCTGGTGGAAAGTTACAAAAATAAGTCCAATTTCATCCCAGGTCCAGGAAGATTTGTTGGCAGGGAGAACAATAAGTCTTCTGATCCCTTCACGAGATGTTAGTCAAAAAGGGCTGTTAGTGCAGGTTACCACACTGAGGGTCAGGTTAGGGGGGAGCAGGCCACAAAAAAGGAAGCCATTAGTGTTGCCAAAACAGATCAAGAGGAGCAAAGAGAAATACTCACATTGCAGAATCAGTAAATCTAAGAAGAAAACACACATAAGGCACAAAGGAAAACTGAAGGTAAAGACCTAGTGTCAACAGAAAGATGTAAAAGCAGAGAATCATCTTACAGAGAATTAGAGGTTGATCAACTGGAATTGATGGACTTAGCTTAAAAAAAAAAAAAAACAAGTCTAAAATAGTGAGGAAGCCATATTTTCTTTTTCCTAATTCTTCCTTTTCATTTAAAACAATACTTAAAGGGGCAGCTAGGTGGCGCAGTGGATAAAGCACCGGCCCTGGATTCAGGAGTACCTGAGTTCAAATCCGGCCTCAGACACTTAACACTTACTAGCTGTGTGACCCTGGGCAAGTCACTTAACCCCCATTGCCCCGCCAAAAAACAAACAAACAAACCAAAATAAATAAATAAATAAATAAATAGAACACTTAAAGGAAATTGAATTTTTTTCTTTTTCCTAATGTTACAGTACATTTAGAATACTAGATTTTAATTTGTCTTCTCTCAACTCCTTAGAGAAGAAGTACAATAACAAATGACAGAAGCATGAAATCCAAAATCATCAGGAAGCTCTAAAAATGGCAACCCAACTCATTCCCTAAAGGGGGGGGGGGGAGGAGAAATGACCAAAAACTGTTATAGGAGACACAATTTGTTGTTCCACATTTATGATTCTTATTTCTGGACAGAATTCTCAATTATGAATCCTACAACATCTGGTTCAATTAGGACCACAGAACACATACAAAATTTGACACCAGAAAGAAAAATTCCAATGCCAGGAAACTTCATGACATAAAACTAGAAACTGAACACAGTCAACCCATCCAACTAAAGAGCAGTTTAATGTCAAGCTTCCAATTGAGGAGTTTAAATTGGAAACTTTTAATAAAGGAGCAAACAGTCTGGCCAGTATATTTTATTACCTGCCATATTCCAAAAGTGTAGTATGGACTCGAGATTCTTCATCTAGCAGCTCTTCGGCTCCCTTCTGACGTCTATATTTCCGACGAGGTTTGTAAACATCCTGAAAAGCCAATCAGAAATTCAAGCTGTCAAGCAGAGAAAAGGCCAAGTCTGAGCTTTAAGAATAGTCCAATAGGGAGCAGCTAGGTGGTACAGTGGATAAAGCACCGGCGCTGGATTCAGGAGTACCTGAGTTCAAATCCAGCCTCAGACACTTAACACTTACTAGCTGTGTGACCCTGGGCAAGTCACTTAACCCCCATAGCCTGCTCAAGGGGAAAAAAAAAAAAAAGAATAGTCCAATAATACAAAAAGGTCTGTGATCTCACAGATGTGGCATCCCCTCCCAAGTGCAGTTCACAGCCTATCCATGCCTTCCTATCCTGGCTGACTATTGACCATGTCTCTCTCTATGTCTGCCACAAACTGGTCACCTTCTGTGCTAGGGACCTTGCCCTCATTTTCTTGACCTTACATATATACAAATGAAGAAATCATTTAAAAAAAAAAACAGAAGGTTTTTTTTTTAATATATCCCCATTCTTTCTCAAGTCAAACATGGTATATGTTATGATTTTTGCTTTGGGGAATCTAATCCTAATTATGTGAATTTTCTGGTCATCTGGCTGTGGATACACTGTTATTATATATCTGTGAGGCAAGGATGTGGACCATGAATAATGATTTTACAAAGTTCTTGCCGGTAGGAGTTTTAAGTCTAATAGAGGAAGAATGTAGGCAAGTATAAAATACAGGTAAGTGTGTATGGCAAAATAATAATCAGACAAAATTCAGCTAAACAAAACCCTCAGTTATCAAGGGTTGCTTTCCCATGGTCCATGTCAACAAACAAAAAATATTTATTGATCCTATATGGTATGTAGAACTATATACTAGGTGCTGGGTGAGATTCAAAATATGTGGGTAGTTCATAGTCCTTGTCCTCATGGAGCTTACAGTCTAATAAACCATTGATACAAATATAATGACAGTATAATGCATGAAAAGTGAAAACAAGGTAAATCTAGGAGACAAATCACAAGGGGAAAAAAGCTGTTATAAGGGATTGGGACAGGGTGGTGTTGCATAGAATTTCTTCCATATTTGGCCCAGTATCTTACACTCCCAGTCTAATAGAGAAGCACCAATTATCATCAGCACAATGACTCTAAAGCCTTAAGATCCTCATTGAATAAAAGAAAATTCAATTATATTAATTAGACTTTATTAATAAATGTAGCAGAAAAGATTCAGACACTTCAGAAAGATTTCCAAGAACAAAGCTTGAAACAGGAAAGTTTTCATGTAACTTGAAACTTTCTGGTAACCTGAAAATCCAATTATGGAAAATTCCTTGGCCACCTAAAACTGTTAGAAAAATGAGTCATTTTGAAAAGCTGTGGTACATGTTGTCACTCTTAATATTTAAATTTCTGAAGGGAATCTTTCTCTGTACTTTCTTGTCTTTTAAAATTAATGTACTGTCCTGTAGCTGTGGTTATCGATGGTGTGGGAGATAAGGATGAGTGACTGAGCTTGTCACTGTGTTACTGTATTTGAGGACTGCTCACTCCTCCAGAATGGTGAACTGTACAGGCTGAAGTACCCGCAGCACAGCACACATACTAATCTTGTGGACTACCGAAGGCAGATGGCTGTTTGCCAAATAAATCATCCCTCTCAACAACCGCCACACAAGGGGCATGGGAGATATTCCTGACGTCTCTGTCTATAGGGTCGACAGACCTGAGGAACAGGTAGTTGTTTGATCCCTCACAATGCAAGTCAGAAAATACCTTAGAGATCATTTAAATCAACCCCTAATTTACAGAGGTGGAAATTGAAAAATAAAAGACCAAAAACTTGACATCAAATGGAACAGAGTTGGAGCATAACAAGGATAGGACAATTCCATAATAAACAAACTTACCTCTTCCTTTCTCACTCTTTCCACCTTCTGGCAACTCACTGAGACTTCGGTCCCTCCAGATGACACTGCATCCCTGGCCACTCTTTCCAGCTTCACTAATGCCCCCTGACTCACTAGGGGAGAGTTGGAATCCTCCTAGTTCCCCACTGACCTGTTAGACTTTCCCTCTACCATTATCAGTTAGCAGTCTCATCTGCTTCTCTTCCTTTGAGGTTTACTCTATTTAAATTTGTCATCCAATCCAGACCCTGTTGGTCATTTACCTCTCAACCTAAGGGCATTCTCCTTCCTTCCTCTATGAATGCCCTTTTCTCCACTGCAACTTCTGCCCTTATAGTAGAGGCTTCTTGGTGAACCCCTTTAAATCTATGCTACTCTCTACATTCAAATTCCTTGCCCCCTTGTCCTGTTGCTGATTATGCCTTGCCAAATTCCAGCCCTGGATTATTCCAACTACCTACAACCTTTTTTTTTTCCTATTCATGGACTTTGAAGAGAGCTGGAGAAAAATCACAAAACTTTGCTGACTGGGACTACTACAAATGTATGTTATGTAATATCAGCTGGGTTCTCACTGCAACAAAGGAATCCTTTTATACCTCCCTAATCAATTCACACTGCCACTCACCACTATGGCTGTTCAAAACCCTTTCATACCCATTCAAGATTCTCACAGCCGGGGGCAGCTAGGTGGCTCAGTGGATAAAGCACCAGCCCTGGATTCAGGAGTACCTGAGTTCAAATCCGGCCTCAGACACTTGACATTTACTAGCTGTGTGTGACCCTGGGCAAGTCACTTAACCCCCACTGCCCCACGCAAAAAAAAAAAAAAAAAAAAGATTCTCACAGTCCTCCTTCCCTTACCCTCATAGCTGAGGACCTTGCCTCATATATCTTTGAAAAAACTGAGGTAATTCCCCAAGAGCCCCCCTTTCACATCTTGCAGATGTTTCTTCCACTTTCTCCTCCTTCACCCATCTCAAATGAAGAGGTGATTCTTCTCCTTGCCACTTAGATCTTCATCCTCAACATGCTACCTAGATCCTATTCTATTTTATCTTCTCCAGCAGATACCTTTGGTCATCTCCATTCTTACTCATCTTCCATCTCTGCTTCCCTAATGCCTATACACATTGGTATTTCGCTCATCCTTAAAAAACCTGCACTTGACTTGGCCATCTCCATTCATCACTAACATCCTATATCTCTCCTCTCCTTCTCAGCTAAACTTGAGAAGCTCTCTATGCTCGATAACTCCACTTCTTTACCTCTTGGGCACTTCTAAACCCTCTGCAATCTGGCTTCCTACTTCATCAGTCCACCCAGAATGCTCTCTCCAAAGTAATAGATGATCTCTTAATGGCCAAATCTAATGGCTTTTTCTCAGTTTTCATTTGCCTTGATCTTTTTTTGGCCTTTGACACTGTTGATCTCCTCAATACTCTCTAATCTCTAGATTTTCATTACATGGCTCTCTTCTGACTCTCCCCCTATGTATCACCATATTCTCTCTCTCTGTCTCCTTTGTTAAATTTTCATTCAGCCCACAAACCATGATTTCCCCTACTCCCCTTCCCCTTGAAGACTGTGTCCTGGATTCTTTTCTATTCTCCTTCTATACTATTTAACTTGGTAATCTCAGCAACTTCTTTGAGTTCAGTAGCCATCTCTACATGTGAGTCTGACAGTCTCACATTAGTCCGTCAACAAGCATTTATTAAACATTAGGCATTGCCAGGCACTGTGCTAAATACTAGAGATAAAAATACAAGCAAAAAGAAAGATACCCCCTGCCTTTGAAGAGTTTTTACTCTTTTTTTTTTTTAATTCATGGCATAAAACAAGCATTATATTCTAATGTGGAAAAACAATACATAAAAAGGAAGCTAAAGAGGGAGGTGAGAAGGGAGGAATGACTTCATCACTAACTGCCTTTTGGACATTTTGAATTTGATGTCCCATGGAAACCTCAACTTTAACGTGTCCAAAACAGAACGTATTATTTTTACCCCTGAGATTCTCCCCTCTTCCCAACTATCCTGTAACTGTCAAGGGTCTCACCACCATTTTCCCAGTCACTGACTCTCAATCTCAGGGTCATTCACCCTCAACACCTCATTCCCATTCACCCATATAGTCAATCTATTGTCAAATCTTGTTTTCAGAATGTCGCCCAACTTGGCCCTTTTCTCTCCACTCACAGAGCTACCAATCTGGTACCGACCCATATCAGTTAAAACCCAGACTACTGTAATAACATTTTGGTTAGTCCCTCTGGTTTAAGTCTCTCTCCGCTCAGCTGCCAAAGTGAATTTCCTCTGGCTGTGTCACTTCCTTACTCAATAAAACTCCAGGGCCCATCTATCACTTCTAGGATCAAATATAAAATTCTCTTGTTTGGTTTTTAAAGCTTTTAACAACCTGGTCCTTTCCTACTGTTGCAGTATTCTTAGATTTTACTCCCCTCTCTACATCCTACAATCCAGCAACACTGGCCTTTTTGCTATTCCTGGAACATGACACTCTGTGCCTTTCTACTGACTATCATCCCTCAGGCCTGGAATATTCTCTTTCTCCTCACCTCCATCTCCTGGCTTCCAAGGTTTCTGCTAAAATTCAGTTCAAATTCTACCTTTTCTAGGAGGCCTTTCCTAATCTCATCCTCCCCTACCTCCGTCCTCTCCGTTGCTAGCAATTATCTCCCATTTGTACTGTGTGTGAGTAGGACGTGTGTGTGTGTGTGTGTGTGTGTGTATGTACTGTCTACCTTTCCATATGGGAAGAAAATATATCTAACTTCCAAGAACATCATTATTAGGGCAGTTAGATAGAGTCTACATTTAAAAAATGGTGTGGGAGTGAGTCAAGTATGTTGGGGATGATGAAAAAAATAGTGGAGAAAGAGGGATGCCTTGGAAGAAGGGAGAAAGGGGAAGGGAGAGGAAGACTAGGGAAAATTATCTCACATAAAAGAGGCACAAAACAGACATTAGAGAAGGGACAGGATAAAAAGAGAGAAGGATAAACAGAAGAAAATAGGATGGAGAGAAATTCACAGTTAGTAAGCATAGCTGTAATTGTCAATGGGATAAACTCACCCATAAAATGGAAGCAGACAGATGACTGGATTAGAAACCAGAATGCAACAATATATTGTTTACAAGAAACACACTTGAAACAGAGAGACACTTACAAAGTTAAAAACAAATACTGGAGCAAAATCTATTATTTTTCAGCTGAAGTAAAAAAGCCAGGAATAGCTATCATGATCTCAGACAAAGGAAAAAGAGAACTAATTTAAAGGGATAAGCAGAGAAACTACATCTTGGTAAAAATTGCCATAGATAATAAAGTATTATTGTTTGTCCTTTGTTCTCAAAGAGGACCAATGAAATCAGGAAACGATGTCTTGACTTACAAGTGAATTGAATTTAAGTGAAGCAGGCCTGTGCAAAGCCTAATCTCTCCTCCAGAATCATCAGAGTCCAGTGGCAAGACACAGATCAAGATGACAGGAAATGGCCTCAGATGCAGACAATGAAGTAATAACAATACTAAACAAATAGACATTGAATGGTATAGCACCCAAATTCTTAAAGGAAAAGTTAAATCAATTACAGGAGGAAATAAACTTTAAACTATACTGGTAGAAGACCTCAACCTTCCACTATCAGAGCTAGATAAATCTAATGATAAAATAAGTAAGAAAGAAGCCAAGGAGATTAATAGAATCTTAGAAAAGATATGATAGACCTCTAGAGCAAACTGAGTGGGAATTGAAAGAAACACATTTTTGTCTCAGCTGTACATGGAACTTTCACAAAAACCAATCATGTGTTAGGACATAGAAACCTCACAACCAAATGCAGAAAAGCAGAAATATTAAATGCACTCTTTTCAGACCATAATGCAATAAAAATAACATTTAATAAAGGGCTGTGGAAGCATATATTAAAAATTAATTGGAAACTAAGCAATCTAATACTAAGGAATGAGTGGGTCAAAGAATTAGTCATAGAAACAATCAGTAATGAAATCATTAGAAACAAGACAACAATGAGAAAATATTCCAAAATTTGTGGGATGGGGCCATCATGACTTAGGGGAAAATTTATATCTCTAAACACATACATGAATAAAAGAGAAAATGAACAGATCAGTGAACTGGACATGCAACCAAGAAAAAAGCTAGAAAACGAACAAATTTAAAATTGCTAAACCCAAAAATGGAAATCCTGAAAATTAAAGGAGAGATTAATAAAATTAAAAGTTAAAAAAAAACTACTACTATATAAATCTAGGAGCTTTTTTATGGGGTAAAAGTTCAATAAAATAGATAAAATCATTAATTAAAAAAAGAAAGAAGAAAACCAAATTACCAGTATCAGAAGAGGGCAAATATACTACCAAATGAAGATGAAATAAAAGCAATTATCAGGAATTGTTTTGCTGAATTATTTGCCAGTAAAGCTGGCGATCTATGCTATATACATAAATATTTACAAAAATATAAACTGCCCAGATTAACAAAAAAGGAAAAACAATGCTTAATAACCCTATCTTAGAAAAAGAAATTAAATAAGCCATCAATGAGTTCCCTAAGAAAAAATCCCCAGGACCAGATGGATTTACAAGGTAATTCTACTAAACATTTAAGGAACAATTAGTCTAATCCCAATACTATATAAACTATCTGGAAAAAAAAAAAACCAGGAAAAGAAAAAGTCCTACCAAATTCCTTTAATGACACAAATATGATGCTTATACCTAAACCAAGGAGAGCAAAAATGGAGAAAGAAGACTATAAGCCAATTTCTGTAATGAGTATCAATGCAAAAATTTTAAATGAAATTACTAGCAAGGAGATTACAGCATTGTATCACAAAGATCATATACTATGACAAAATGGGATTTATACCAGGAATTCAGGGCTGGTTCAGTATTAGGAAAATTATCAGCATAATCATCCATATAAATAATTAAAACAATAAAAATCATATGATTATCTCAATAGATGCAGAAAAAGATTTTGACAAAATATAACAATCATTCCCATGAAAAAAATTACAAAGTATAAGAATGATATGCAACCTTTCTTAAAATGGTAAGTTGTAGCTATCTAAAACCAAAGGCCATTTCCTGTAATGGGGATGAGCTAGAAACTTTTTCAATAAGATAAGGGGAAAAGCGAGGATGTCCATTATCACCACTATTATTCAATACTATATTAGAAACACTAACTATATCAATAAAGTAAGAAAAAGTAATTGAATGAATAAAAACAAGCAATGAAGAAACAAAACTATCACTCTGCAGATGATATAATGGTATGCTTAGACAACCCACCAAAAAACTAGCTGAAACAATGAACAACTTTAGTAAAGTTCCAGGATTTAAAATAAACCTACAGAAATTGCCAGAATTTCCATATATTTCCAACAAAACCCAGCAGGAAGAAATAGAAAGAGAAATTCCACTTAAAATAACTACAGACATTATAAAATATTAGGAGTCTATCTGTCAAGAAAAACCCATGGAGTATATGAATACATTACAAAATACTTTTCACACAAATAAAGAGAGATCTAAACAACTAGAGGAAGATTCATTGTTCATGGGTAAGCTGAGCCAATATAACAAATTACAATTATATATAAATTAATTTACTTATTTAGTATCATACCAAACAACCTACCAAAGAATTATTTCATAGACAGCTAGAAAAAAATAACAAAAAAATTCATCTGGAAGAACAAAAGGTCAAAAATCAATTTTTTTAAAAAAAGAACATGAAGGAAAGTAGCCAAAGAGTACCAGATTTCAAACTATATTACAAAGCAGTAATCATCAATACAATCTTGTACTGGCTAAGAAATAAGAGTGGTGGATCAGCAGAACAGATTAGGTACATAATACACAGTAGTAATTTATCATGGTAATCTGGTGTTTTATAAACCCAAAGATCCAAGTTTTGGGAACTAAAAACACATCTGACAAAAAGTGCTGGGAAAACTGAAAACAAGTTTGGCAGAAACTAGGTATAGAACAACATTTCCTTCTCTACACTAAGATGAGGTCAAAATGGATAAATGATTTAGACATTGAAGGTGATTTTATAAATAAACTAGGGGAGCCTGGCAAAATGTACCTGTCAGATCTATGAATAAAGGAAGAGTTTATGACCAAACAAGAGATAGAGAAGATCACAGAGAATAAAATATGAAAAAGCTTTTGTACAAACAAAATTAATGCTGCCAAAATTAGAAGGAAAACAGGAAAATGGGGGAAATTGTTTTACAAGTTTCTCTAATGAAGACCTCAGTTCTCAAATATATTGAGAACTAAGCCAAATTTATAAAAATAAAAGCCACTGGGGCAGCTAGGTGGCGCAGTGGATAGAGCATTGGCCATGGATTCAGGAGGACCTGAGTTCAAATCCAGCCTCAGACACAACACTAGCTGTGTGACCCTGGGCAAGTCACTTAACCCGAACTGCCTCACCAAAACAAAAAAATTAAAAAAAAAAATAAAATGGTCAAAAGATGTGAACAGGCAGTTTTCAAAAGAAATCAAAGCTATCACATCACATTAACAAATGCTCTTGGGGCAGCTAGGTGGCACAGTGGATAGAGCACTGGCCCTGGAGTCAGGAGTACCTGACTTCAAATCCAGCCTCAGACACTTAGCACTTACTAGCTGTGTGACCCTGGGCAAGTCACTTAACCCCAACTGCCTCATTTAAAAAAAAAAAAAAAAGCAGCTCTTAATCCCTACCATTTAGAGAAATGCAAATTAAAACAATTCTGAGATAATGCCTCACATCTAGCAGACTGGCTAACATGACAGAAAAGGGAAATGACAAATGCTGGAAAGGATATGGAAAAATTGGCAGCTAATGTGCTATTGGTAGAGTTGCGAACTACTCCAAGTATTCTGGAGAACAATTTGGAACTATGACCAAAAATTGCGTGTACCCTTTGACCCAGAAATACCACTACTAGATCTGTAGCACAAAGAGAGCAAAGAAAATGAGAAAAGAACCTATTTGTACCAAAATATTTATATCAGTTTTGTGTGTGTGTGTGTGTGTGTGTGTGTGTGTGTGTGTTGGCAAAGAATTGGAAATCCTAAAGGCTGCCCATCAATTGTGGAATAGCTGAACAAATTGTAGCATATGATTGTGATGAATACTATTGTGCTTTAGGAAATTATGAGGGGTGAATGGTTTCGGAAAAACCTGGGAAAACTTACATGAACTCATGCAAAATGAAGTGAGGAGAACCAGGAGAACAATGTACATACTAACAGCAATATTCTAAGGATGATCAACTGTTTAAGGGTGTCTACAACACCGTTAATGTCTTGGCTACTCTGAGGAAGACCATGATTCAAGACAATTACAAAGGACCCATGATGAAAAATGCTATCTATTTCCAAAGAGAGAATTGATTAACTCAATGCAGATTGAAGCATACTTTTTTCCAACTTTATTTTTCTTGTTTTATTTTGTTCATGTTTTCTTTAGCAACATAAATAATATAGAAATGTTTTATATGGCTTCACATGTATAATCCTTATCAGATTGTTTGTCTTCTTAAGGCGGTGAGAGAGGAAGGAGGGAAGAAGAAAATGTAAAACTCAAAAGTTTTTTAAATGATTATTAAAAAATGTTTACATGTAATTAGGAAATATTTCATGAAATATTAAAAATATATTAAAAGTATATTTTTTAAAGTATATTAAAAGTATATTTAAAAGAAAGATAATGCATGACATTTAGCCAATGTGCATGATTTAATTTCCACTGGGTCCCAATGTTAGGTCATTCTTTTATAACTGAATTTAAATTGCCATCTTTTGAATTACTAATGATGCAGTCAAACACCCAAGAAAAGAAATTGGATTTTATTCTAAAAAAAGAAAGAGAGCCAACAAAACAATGACTCACTGGCATAATCACTTTAAAAAAAAATAAAACAATACAAAAACTTTCATCCTAAAAATACCACATATTGTAAAAATGCTGTCCTTTCTATATAATGATGATCTTAGCAATCTACTCTCAGGAGGGAGTGGGCTTTGAGTTGTTCCATGGGACTGGGGAAGGAAGGTAAAGCTACTCAGAACTATTTCTATATTTTTACCCATTTCCCCTTGTGATCAACCAAGAGCCCCACTTTGTGATGAGATGAGCACCACTTATTAGATATATGGTTAGTTTTAAAAGTGAAATCTAAAAATATGAAAGGGAAAGGGGCTCAATGGCATGTACAGTCATTAAACTTATAATCCTGGATCTCATGGACTCTACTCTAGCCAACTGGCATTAGCAATTTCAGGTGAACTGATTTATAACAGCCATTACATCATTTGAGGCAACAATATGGCAAAATTCAGTATCTGACGGCAAAGAATCCACCACTGGAAAACAGATGTCAAAGATTTCTTAGCCAAATGAAAAAAAAAATTCTTGAAAAGTTGTGACCTTTATTTTGGGAAAAGAAAAATATTTTGGGATGAGTAAAAGCCAATTTTCTCATTTGTAAAATCAATTCAATTCAATCAACATTTATCAAGCCCCTGCCATATATAAGGAGCTGTGTTTGGTGCTGGGGATAAAAAACCCAAAGAATGAAAAACTGCAGCAACAACTGTCTCCTACTCCTTTGTGACTGTGTTCCAGCTAGGTTGGTTCTCTCTGGCCTTGAAGTGTGTGCTTTTTTACCTCTATTACTTTTCCGATGCTATTCCCCTAATCCAGAATATCTACCACCTTCTCTCTACCCACATAATTCCTTCCTGTCTTTCCAGCCCTTGCTGAAGTCTCATTTTTGTCATGAAGAATTTTCCAGCCATTTTTTCCCTGTAGTAATCTCTCTTCAGAATTTACAGCCTTTATTTTCTGGACTGCACAAACTACAACTAGATTCTGTGCATTCTCCTATTACCCTCTAATTGTTTCTAATGAATAAGTCCTATCTCTCCATCAGATTGTTGGCTTCTTGAAAACAAGGTTTTGGGCTTCTGGGGGAGGGTACTTTAAAAATATTCTCCATAGTTCTGGCCATAGAGTAGATGTTCAATAAGCAGATGATGATGTAGCAATAGGGTTATATAAAACAAGTGCCTTTAAAAAGTCAAAAAGCCATAATGAGAATATAAAAATGTATCACTTTATTCAAAAAGTGTGCTTTGAAAAAGGCGATTGCTCAGGACCTGGCAGCTTCAACATGCATAGGTTTTCAAAAACTGAATCCTATTTTTTCTATTGACTTAACATTTTTTTTCTAAGACACTTTATTATTTCCATTTCTGATTGATATTTTTGTGGCAGTGACTCCTAATATTTTGGCTTTAAGTTGTTCTGTCTCTATCTAATAACTAATATTATCTGTGAAAAATTCAAAGAGCACTAGGGATGATCAGTAGTTCAAGGGACCCCTTTGTTAAAGGACAGAATATCTTTTTGATGAGTAAATTAATCTCTAATTTATCAGTTCCTTGCCTGGGAATGTACAGTTTTATTAAACCTGGCCTCACTTGAATCAACCTCACTTTAAGGTAAGCTCTTTAAAGTTCAAGATCCTACATGGGGAAAAACAATTCTAATAACCACAGGAACAATTTTCAACCTATGTACCACCTTTCTCCAAAGAATCCAAAAAGGCTTAACTAATAATCTATTTCATAGCCCTCTCAAGAGGCAGTGAAATGGCCCATATCAATTTGGTATTTTACACACAGATGCTCTGATAAGCTGGATTTTTCATAACCTACCCAGACACCTGTTCGTGTCAGAAACAAGTCAGTGTGAAAGTGGAAGATGTTCTATTATCTGGCTCTATATATCTTCATGGCTCATTCTCATTGTTGAATCTAAGTCTGAGTTTATCCTGGAGAAACCAAAGAGTCATTAGGTAAAAGAACGTTATAATTCTAATATACATGCCTATCTACAGCCTATTAGTCACATGAATAATATCTGCCTATCTCCTGGTTCTGAAGTGTATATGCGTGTGTATTTTTTTTAATGGAGGAAGCATAAGTGCTCAGGGTTGAGGGTGGAAATTTTTCTTTTTGAAAGTAAAGTGGAAATTTTCAATATCAAATGACATTTTTAAAAAAGGCCCCACAAAATGGCAGGCATGTAGATGGAAAAGGGTAAGATAGAAGAAGAATGAGGATTAGTCTAATTTTGCTAGAACACAGTTTGTCAATGACAGCAGTGTGAGAAGCTAGGAACAGACTGGAGCCACTTTATCTTGGTACGCAGTGGCGAGCCACTGATAATTTTTGAATAGAGGAGCATATGGTCAGAGCAGTGCTTAGGTAAGAAATCTCCTTAAATAACCAGAGAAAGGTAGGTGGGAGGTAATGGTCATTTCTACAAGAAGAAACATATCCATCAGCAGAAAAGCTGCCCAGTGTGGGGGAATTATGACCAGATGTCACCAAATCTTTTTCTTCCCACCCTTATTTACTGCTACCTATCTCCACTGATGAAGCAGTAAAAAGGTCAATGCCAATGTTACTTATCCTTCAAAGTGCCACCTCCTCCTTTAAGGCCATCCAAGCTAGTCAAGAACTAATGGATGTCTCTCTGAACTCTACAGACCTATCAGTTTGTGCCACACAAAATATCACTGATTCATAATATATATCCTGTCTTGTGCTGCACAGTTTTGTTAACAACAGTCATCTCATCTTCCCAATTTGAATACAAACCCTTAGAAGGCTGGGACCTTGTCTTGTGCAACTTTGGCATCCCATCTAGCACAATGATGAGACAGGGTAGATACTAAGTGATGAGCTTAAAAGACACAAGTACTTAATCATTTCTCTATCTTACTGCTCTGGGATTGTTCTCTTTCCCCAAGTGGGTTGAAGGCTCTTTGAAATAGAGGATCATATCCTAGGGTTATGAATGACATAATCATTCCCTAATTGCTGAATAGATGAATTCTCTGACCTTCAGGGTAACATTTCTCACACATGTTCCAATTCAAAGGTTAAAAGTGATGGAAGTTGGGGCGGCTAGGTGGCGCAGTGGATAGAGCACCGGCCCTGGAGTCAGGAGTACCTGAGTTCAAATCCGGCCTCAGACACTTAACACTTACTAGCTGTGTGACCCTGGGCAAGTCACTTAACCCCAATTGCCTCACTAAAAAAAAAAAAAAAAAAAAAAGTGATGGAAGTTGAGGGATCAGTTGGAAGAAAACTCCAGGTGAATTAAATAATATCTAGTATAAGAGAGTTGCCTCATTCTTCCTTAGAGATGACAGCTCAAGAAAGGAGGTTCCTGTCTGGCAGGCTGTACACTAGCTGGGATTAGGAAATAATTACAAAGGGAAGATCTTCAGCAATGAAGGGAAAGCTGCCCTGAGGTGACAGATTTCATTTTATTATGCCCTTTGAAACATCACCTTCCACCATGCTTACTCTGATGATTATTCTGTGAAAAATGAAGCCAAAGGGGAAAAATGTGTGGAAAATGAGAGCCTAGATACGGCCTCACAGGGAAGTAATATAGGGTTTAAGGAGAGATTTTAGAGAGGTAAAACAGTGAGTAATTATTCCTGAGGAGAAAAAAAGGGAAGAAATCAATGTGGCTGCACAGGGAGCTCTCTACAAAGCTCAGATTTTACAAGGATATAATGATGTCTAGCACTTAAAAATCCACCAAGTGCTATGCTCACAACAGCCCAAGAATTTATATCATGAATTAGGAAACTGCAGTACTGAGAAACTAAATGACTTGTGCACAGTTACACAGCTATTAAGTGCCAGTGAGGAATTACTTAAAGTCAAGACTCCTGACTCTAAGTCCACTACACTCTCACTCCATAATGCTGTTTTTAGGCCTGTGGCTACATCAGAGAGATGACATATGTACAAGTATACCATGACATCCTTGCAAAGATCATAGAGAAATGTGGGCTGGATGATAAGACGGTTAAATGGATACTAACTTGTCAAACAACCATATCCAAAGACAACTAGTTAATGGCTTGATGTCAATCTTGAGGGGAAAATGGGAAGTGGAGGTTCCAGCAATATCCTGTGGGGCTCTGCTTGATCCTGGTCCAAGTAAGATTTTTATACACCACATATATGAAGACATAGATGACATGCTTTTCAATCTGTTGAGGGCACAAACTGGAACAGCTAATATAAGCAAGGAGGTGAAATTTAATATAGCTGGTTTGCCACATACTGAATATGTGTGAAAAAATTGCTGAAAAATACAAATTGAGGGTAAATCAATAGAAGCACAAAGAGAATAAGTCCATGGTTTGTCAGATGACATTAGGAATACTGTGTTCAGTAAGTTTGAGGTACCACATTTTACATGGGGCACTGATATATGAGAAGCATGAACAGGATGGTGAGAGGAGTGAAACTATGTCCTATGAATAACTAAAGGAACTAGAAATGTTAGATGGTGGCTTCCTCAAAGTTGCACTCAAGATAATTATTAGTATCTTAACTTGACAGACTATGTGCCCTAAAGCTTTACTAGGGTACTAAATGTATGTTATCTTCAGGCTAATTATGAGAAACTGCCTAGTAATAGTACTCCCTGTACCTAAAGCTCTGAGGGTTCTAAATGTGTGCTAAGGCTAAGTTTCCTGAAAGAACCATTATGAGTGCAAAAATGATTATCCCTCAGCTCAGCCAATGACCAAGCAGTACCTCCAAACTTCAAAGCTAATTTAAAAAAAAGAGAGAGACTTTATTGATATAAGTAGTCTATACAAGTAGTATATACAAGCAAGAACAATCCAGTCTCAAATTCCATTGCTCATTGAGATTTACCCTTCAATCCTCACATAGATCATGGAGTTTGTCATATCATGTCAATAGCTAGCATAGGACCAAGAACTTTCCAGAAATTTAAGAGCATGCTCTTCATTTGAAAGTACCCAAGGGAGCCTTGGCAGTTTTTGCCTTCACTACATTGGTTATTCATCTGAGATACTTTCATCTTTTAATGATGCCATGATAATGCCTCCCACATACTATCTATCCATTTAGAGAACCTTTGCTGCTAAATACTGGGGTATAAATAAGAGGCTGATCACCTCTCTGGTCCTTGGAATTAGCCCCTCAATCCAAGGCTATTCAGCTTAGTAGAAATTCTTGCCGGTCCTCCTTTCTAAGAAGAGTAAATTAATAAGAAAAGAATAAGAACAATTACATTTCTTCTAATCATGTCACAAAAGTAGGCCCAGATAATAAAACACAAGCCCCTGGAGCTTTTACTTTCAACAAACTGAGAAACTGCATGGAAAATCTGTACCAATACTCAGTAAAGAAGCTCCAAAAGACAGATGGATTTCTAGAAGCAAGTGTTCAATGGAAAGGAGAAGGAAAAAATGAACAGAAAATCTACCCCAGTCGACATTCAAAAAGATTTTCAATAGTCTCTCCAGGTCTGTACATGGACTTAAGTTCACACTAATAAATATTTTCAAAAATCACTCTCTAAAATTATATGAACTAGAACAAATTTTATCTCTTTACCTTATTTTCATTTTCTTAATCAGCTAGAAAAAAAAAACTTTTTTACTTTCTAGCTGATTTTGTTCAATATCACATTACTAAGCGGGCAGGATTTTTTTTTAAAGTCACTTTCAATGAGGGAAAAAATACACTTCTAGGTCAACATGGCCGAACTATTCTTCCTGACAGGCTACACTTTTCTAGTGTAACAATTGGAATGACACTACCTGCTGGAGAGCTACAGTAGGAAAGCTCCACCATGAGGAGAAGGCATCTGAGGGCAAGCCATGCAGTTTTCCTTGGCGTCAGGAAGTGATGTTTGCTTGTGGGTACTGTCTATAAAAGAGGTGAGGCTTGCTCTCTTGGTCTCTTTTTGGAAGACCTCAGGGGGAAGAGACGCTGGAGACATTGGTTCCCTGAGATAGACAGCTGAATCTAGGCCTTTCTCTCTCTCTTCACCAAATTCTTATTCTCCTTCATAAATGCTTAAAAGTTTAACTCTTGCTAAAGCTTATAATTTATTGGCGACCACTTATTAGATATTTTAGACAGACTAGCTAGAATCTTAGCTCCTTACACTAGCCCTGACTTTTGCCACCATGATGACAAGTAGCAGGGATATTCTATTATTCAATTCTCTAGAGTTGCTAAATAGTTTGGGTAAGAATGTATCAGGTGGGGCAGCTAGGTGGCGCAGTGGATAGAGCACTGGCCCTGGAGTCAGGAGTACCTGAGTTCAAATCCAGCCTCAGACACTTAACACTTACTAGCTGTGTGACCTTGGGCAAGTCACTTAACCCCAATTGCCTCACTAAAAAAAAAAAAGAAAGAAAGAAAGAAAAAAAAAAAGAATGTATCAGGCATTTGATAAAAAGCTAGAGGCTTTTCCAGAGGGATCGCCAAGGGTAAAAAGACAGAGGAAAAGACAAAAGCATCAACATGTAAAAATAAAAAGTCTAATATATATAAAAACTGGGGAGATGCCTTTATGTTATTGCTATGTTCATAACTTACATGAAACTAAAAAATGCAGACACCAAATGTACCAACCTACAAAAATATCTGGCCAGCACACCCTCCTCTAAAAGCAAAGTGAAGGTGTAAAGAGGAACAATTTGCATTTTTTTTTTAATCACCTGCCCTTTAATCTAGAGCTCAGAAGGGACTGATAGAAGTATACAACCCAAGACCTCCATATTGGGAATATATTTCTAACCACAGCTAACTCTAGTTAGGAATGTAAGACATGACAAGCTGTTGATCTGAGAAGCTGCCATTTAGAGCAGTAGAACGGTGTAGTGGGAAAAGCTTGAGGCTTAGACAGGAAGAAGTGGGCTTCAATCTTATCTTTAATAGTTACATTTATGCAACTACAGGCAACTCATCTTATCTGAGCCTGTTTTCTCACCTGTAAAATCAGAGGACTGGACTAGATGATCTCTAAGGTGCTTTCCAGCTCAGTATCTATAATCTTATAAAGTCTCATTCGGTACACTGCCAAATCACATTACGCATGCTCATATCTCTTTGCTCAGAAGACTATTTCATCAGATTAATATATTTTTTATGAAAAGAAATACTTAAATTTTAGCAATGCAAGCAGATGATAAAAACTTCAAATACACAATATGACAGGGTACACTCTATTCAGCTATTAGCAAAAGAAGTATCCTATTCAGTAAGAAAAACAATAATTTTAGCTGTCATTTTCTCCCCAAAAGCCAGAACTGAGATAAATAAAAAACAAAGTCAGTACATCCTTGTGTCTGAAACACAAGTCCTATGACCCTTTCCAAAACAGGAGCTGTCTTCACACTAACTGAGGCTCCCTTCTGGAACAAACTCAATAACAAGAAATATGGTTTTTAATAGAAATAATTTTTTCCTTATGCTAAAAGATATAAAAAATAGGTTTTCTTTTTCTATAATTAAAGAAATAGAGAGTGCTCTGAACCAAACATCACCTGAAGAACATATAAGAGAGAACTTACAAATATATCAGTTACTGTCTTGATGGACTTTTCTTTCCTTTGCAGGAAGTCATCATCCTGTAAGATAATTGATAGTTAATAAACACATGCGAAGTCATGATTAAAATTCAACCGATAAATCAGGTTATAAATCTGCCTTCCCAATTACTCCTTTGATAAAGAAAGCCTATTTTCCATGGCAAATGAAAACATCATGGGAAAAAGCTAATTTGCACAAACAGTTCTCAACCTGGATGAGTCACCCAGGGAAGTGTGTGCTTGAGATTGGTAGTCACATCTGCCAAACATCTACCTATCTTGAAAGTTCTATACAGAACTATACAGTCCATGGATCTCAGGTATAACCTATACACATTAGGGAAGTTACAGGAACATAGGCTTCAAGGTACTAAATTGACTTTACTTGGTTTAAAGCACTATTCAATCTCCACTAGTCATTAGCTGTTGGGATAGAATTACGTTGGCTCTTTCTTTAGTTAGGAGAAATGGCTTCCTTGTATTTCTTTATCTTTATTTTAGCCTCTTGTTTAAAGTCATGCTATTCCCTTTTTGCAGTCTCCTTGCTCAGCTGAAAGGAAATATATTTTTTTAATCTGGGCCCTAGGTTTACCTTTCCATTTGTAACTACCTAAAACCTACCCTTAAATTCATCAACATCCTGTAGGGCAGAAGTTTTTAAGCTTTTTTTTTTGGGGGGGGGGGGAGGGAAGATGGGTCATAGACCCCCTGGTGAAGTCTGTGAATCCATTCTCAAAACAGTTTTTAAATGCATAAAATAAAATACATAGGATTACAAAGGAAACCCTAAATTCACAGACTCCCCAAAATCCAGCCATACACGTTCGGTCAAGAACCCCTAGTGTGAGGTAAACTTGCTATAATGGGGGAAGCGTCACCTGGAGGTCTTGTGTCATGAGAGATACCTGTGGATCCTGATTTGACCCCACCTTCTCACCCTACTAAGCACGCATTATAAAACGGGCCAAAGAAGAAAGCCTCTGTCCTAGGATTAAAACCTGCTAATTCTTTCTGCTGTTGCTCATCTTGTTGGCCTTCTTACGTCTCCATCTTGTCTACCTAGATTTATTTACCTCCTCCCCTGCCTCAGCTGGTCTGTTTTGTCACAAAGACTTGGGTCCAAATTCCATCTACTATAAGACAGTAGCTGTGTGATCCTGGTTTAACCTCTTTGGGCCTGAGTTTCCTCATTTATAAAATGAGATGGTTCTTGGCCCAATATTCTCAAATGTCCTTCCTAGCTCTAAATTCATAATCCTGTGATCCTAGACCTATTCCACCTGTCTGACCCTTAATACTTGCCTGTACTTGACAGCTTTCCTGCTGAGTCCTTTGGAATGTGCTAGATCCCTCCTAGTATGGAGGTACTGACGCTTCCCAGTCACCCCAGCGTAACAGCTATACTCTATGTACAGTGAGGGCATTCACAAGAGGGAAGTATGACGCTCTTCAGCTCCCTACCCTTTCCCCCATCAAAACTATCCTCTCCTTCCTCCCCCAGATACAAGGTTTCAGGTAAAACTCAGAGCATCTCTCACAAAATAATTGAGAAACCCTTGCTTTACATGTCTACTAAACCCTCAAGAATTCTGAACCCAGAGAAGTACAAGGAGACCCAGTTTGGACAATGAAGATTGAATAGTTTGGGGGAAAGGTATTGAATACCATATACCTGTAACTTATTCAATGTACATATAGTTTCTGTCTGAGATTCATGCAAAGTAAAAAGCTGGAGAGGACTCTAAGAATGGTACTTTAAGCAAGTGTTCACTAAATGTTACTAAGCATCCCTTTTCTATCTGTTTCCCTGCTTCCTTCAAGAGCTATAATTCCAACACAGAAGAGAGGAAAAAACAGACACTGACCTCAGGGAGACTATAGGTTTTCTGAAACTGAGATATGGAATAGGAGCGGATGTAGTCACCCATTTCTTCTCTGGTTTCTATGGCACGTTTCACCAACCACTAATAAAGAAAAATAGTGTTAAATGTGTCAATACAGCTAAAATCTCATTACAACAGTTGCCATTATAAAGAAGGCCTCTATAAAATAATGCTATTTCCATATTGTTGAAGTTGATCCCCAATAATAACTTTGTTGACCCAGTTACATTTAATTCACTACAACAAAGTTCTGTTGTAGGGAATTGGTGATCTGAGTTCTAGTTCTAAGGCTACATTAGCTCTATGACTATGGGCAAGTCATTTCATCCCATCTGTCTGGGTATGAGAGGGTTGCCCAGGGTCCCAATGCCAGTATGTGTCAGAGGCAGGGCTTCAGAAACTATGTCTTCCCTATTCCAAGGCCAGCTCTCCACCTACAATGACATGACACTATTTCTCATCAGGTCAATATATAACACAATAGACAAAAAGATTCAGGAACTTGGAAGATAAAAAGGAATATGGAGACAATGTGCCAGTTCTCTCTCATCACCCTCACTGAGTTTAGAGCACTCCTTGTCACTTGCTAATTCTCTGAAAGAGACACTGAGTATCAGCTCTGTTTCATCTCTTGTCTTCCGTCTGACAGGAAACAAGATTTCTAGCAGTGTACCTATCAAAACAACATTTCACTACAATAAAACAATTTGGACATTCCATGATATTCACTGAGATGGGTTCACTTAGACTGAATGTCTGTACAAAGATTTTCTGAGACACTCAAGAACTTAATTCTGTAAAATGTTATCAACACTATATATATTTAAGAAAGTGAGACAGCATGGGAAAAACATGATTTCTGGAACGAGAGCACCCATGTTTAAATTCCATTTCTGAGGCACACCACCTGTGTGACCTTGTGCATATTAATTACCTCCTTGGGACTCAGTTTCCCTACCCTTCACGAAGGTATTGAAGAGGATAGCCTGAGGCCCCTTCACATGAAGTCTATGAGACAATGAGACTCAAAACATTCACTTAATCTCCCTCAACTCTCTAGCACAAATGCATATAACACACTTGGTTGCTATTTCCCCCAGGAAAATACTGCAATTTACTATCTTCACATTGAGTGGTAAGAGAGGAAGCTGGTCATACACCAATCTTTTCTGCCAATTTTAGTTTTTTGGTTTGTTTGTTTGTTTGATTTTGTTTTCCCAGAGCAATGGGGGTTAAGTGACTTGCACGGGGTCACACAGCTAGTGAGAGTCAAGTGTCTGAGGCCAGATTTGAATTCAGGTCCTCCTGAATCCAGGGCTGGTGCTTTATCCACTGCGCCACCTAGCTGCCCCCTTTTCTGCCAATTTTAAATAGGAGGAGCTACAATGTGTATCTCCCTAATCCCCAATACAGAGAATACTGGTGACTCCAATACAAAAGATTCAAGCTTTTGGCCAGCACCTGTCAGTGAGTACACAGAGAACTGTGACCACCATGTCCCACTTTTGGAGATGTGCTGGGATTCACCAGAGTAAGTCCTTCCCTGCTCAGGAACTTTATCCTTAGCTTTCATCCTGTTCCTCCCATCACCTCAAAGCCTCAGAAAAATGAACTGTTAGCACATTCTCATAAAAAAGGCCCAAGAGGGCAGCCAGGTGGCACAGTGGATAGAGCACTGGCCCTGGAGTCAGGAATACCTGAGTTTAAATCCAGCCTCAGACACTTAACACTTACTAGCTGTGTGACCCTGGGCAAGTCACTTAACCCCAACTGCCTCACCAAAAAAAAAAAAAAAAAAAAAAGGCTCAAGATCTCTACTCTAGGCTAGGTTAACTTGGTATTGTGCAGACGAAAGTGGACTGAATTAGGAGAAGATCTAGGGTCTAGTCTCAGCTATGTGACTCACTACCTGTGGGATCTCAAGCAAATAAATTAGCCTCTCTGGGCCCCAGCTTCCTCACCTGCAAAATGAAGAAAACGCACCTGAGCCACACACCCACCTCATGGGGTTGCTGTAAAGATGACATAGGCAAAGCACAACAGACACCTTATGGTGTTACATAAGCATCAATCATTATTATTATGTCTAGACTATCTATCCAGAACATTTGAAGAGATCACCTGAAATCTCTTTTGAAGAAACAAGTCTCCTGAGCACTAACAGGAAAACACAGACACAGTGGAGCTAGCCAGACGTCCATTTGCACGCTACTTCCGAGTCAGAGGAAATCATTATATGTTCTCTCATTAAAACAAGGGTCAGTATTCAGCTACCCCCAGGAAAAATAACCCTCTGTTTAATGAGGTCACATGTTAGTTAGATGCATTTTTTAAAAAGCATTTCCCTGTGAATATTCTTCTTAGTAAGAAGCTGGGCCAGTTCCATCAATATCCAGATTTATTTATCTTAGTGAAACTGGGAGGAAAAACCAGCACAGGAAGAAGTGCCCTAGAGAGCCATTAGATTGTAAGTTATCTGAGGACAGGGACTATGTTTTTCTTTATATCACTAGTGCTGAGCACAGAGCCTGACATATACTAAGTCCTTAAGAAATGCTTGTTGGGGGGCAGCTAGGTGGCGCAGTGGATAGAGCACTGGCCCTGGATTCAGGAGGACCTGAGTTCAAATCCATCCTCAGACACTTAACACTTACTAGCTGTGTGACCCTGGGCAAGTCACTTAACCCCAATTGCCTCACCCCCCCCCCAAAATGCTTGTTGGCTTGACCATAACAGGAGTTTCCAAATTCCTAGACGAACCTGTTCTGTTACAAACAACAGCAAAACTGCCAAATTCTGATCCATCGATAGTTTTAAGGATTCACAGAAGCAGGCACAAGTTATGATGGACTGTGGTCAATGACCCACTGTTTGTGGGGAAGAATAATAAAAAATGCATAAATTCTAGGATAGAGCTAGGGGTTTATAAAAGAATTTCTCTTTAGTTTTTGGGTTTCTTCTTATCTGAGTGACAGTAAAAAAAATGCAAGAAATTTTCTGCAAACGAAATAACATACAAACCATGTTGTACAACTTAAAGAGAAATAGAAATACTTGCTGCTGCTACTATACTATTATTATTACGACTACAGGTGGCAACACAGGTTGGCATTAGGGCACATTCAAAACTGCTGAACCTTACAGCTAAAAATGACATTAGAGATCATATGGTCCAACCCCTTGACTTTATAGATAAGGAAATGGAGGTGGAAAGGGAGTTAATGACTTGTCCAGGGTCAAAGAGAGGAAGAAACAATTTGTTCCTTGTTTTTTTTGTTGTTGTTGTTTTGTTTTGTTTTGTGAGTGGTGCCTGGAGCCAAATAAGCATCAGTCAACAAACCACATTAATACTGGCTCTAAGACCAACACAAGGTGCATTGGTCTGACGAATGAAATTACTAGAAACCTCCCCCCCCATGTCAAGCATAACCAGTAGCTCCTGTTAAGAACAAGACCCACTGTCCAAGTGAGCGCCCCTTTGATTCAGGTCTGGCAGTGGTTCCTGTGCTATGGTAGAGCCCCCCAGTTTCCCATACTTAAAAACTATAAGCTGTAGAACACACACACACACACACTCATTCACTCACCAAACATTTATTATGCACCAAGTATGTGAAAGGTCCTGTGCTACTATTTGCTTGAAAGAAAGATGGATAGCTATGTAAAACTTCGTCTCTATAAACTCAGTAGTGGCTGGTCTGCCCATAGTACACATACAAAATTACATGGCCTCCTTTATCATCCCTGGTAAGGCCTTGGCTTTTACTGTCCTCGGAGAGCAATGCAAGGGTAAGGTGATAACTACCTGGTGAACGGGCTTGTTCAATAAGTTCTCACTCTTCCATTCTAGCCTATCAGTTTTCTGATACCACTAGTTTTCTCCATTCCTCCCTGAGATTCTTCCTATACTTTCCAAAAGATGCAAACTACTCATTTCCATTTATCAGTCTCTGGTCCTCCTTCCTTCAAAATTAAGTCAAAGTCCACCATACCCAGGAAGCTCCCTTGGATTTTGAGAAAACAATTATTAATAATGGTGTTTTGGGGAGACCAGGGACCTCCCCTCCCCCAGGAACTGTGGCTGGTTTCTCAAAGCCAGCCCAGAGACAATAGAAATCAGACTAACTCGGTAAAGTACAGATAAAATCCACATCTTCTTGAAATCGCCTTTCCCCTCAGAGGATTTGTCTTTGCACCACACCCTGATGTCAGCATAGTATAGTTCATTTTAATATGGACCACTCTCAGGTCACATCAACCAATGGAACTGAATGATTCTAGCCAATTCCCTTTGAGCAGTGTGTAAGAGCCACCTCTATCGAAGGAGGAGGCATCTGGACCACAAGAGCTTGCCCTCTCTTGTGCCTGGGGCCCTTGTGAACGAGCCACAAGTTCTCCTCTCTCTCTAGGTAATGTAGGACTCCTGAACTCTGCTTGGAGCCATGTGCTCTCTCTCTCTTAGAGACAATATGGTACTGAGGGTTTTTCGGCTTGTGTTAAATGCGGTCAATGCTCTCCTAACATTTAGTATGATTTAATAAATGCTTACTACCTAAATGGGTGCGATAGCCATTAATTTATAAGTAGCAATATCTTAAAAACCCCAGCCTAGTTCCCCAATAATTTAGGCAGAAAGGGGCTAGTCCCCGATATTTTAAACGACACAGATTATAAGACACTCTTGAACCCATCAGCAGAAAGCTCCACCTTGACTTTTGTAAGATTAGAGACTCCCTTGCTGTTGTTTTTTTCTATTTTGAGGTTTTTCATCATTGCTCTGATTTTTTTCTCTTATAACATGACTAATGCAGAAATAGGATTAATGTTATTATGTGTATATATATATAAAACCTATATCAGATTACCTGCTGTCTAGGGGAGGGGGGGAGGGGGGAGGGAGGGAGAAAAATCTGAAATTGTAAAGCTTGTATAAACAAAAGTTGAGAACTATCTTTACATGTAACGGAAAAAAATAAAATACTTTATTAATAAAAAAAAAAAAAGATTAGAGACTCCTTGAAGAAGAAAAGGTCTGATCCAGACAATACTCTTCCTTAAGAGGCTATTAAAGTGTTTTGTACTCTTTCAGCATTCAAAACTGGAGCATTAATCTCCATCATCCTTATCATCAATAAAAACCAACATGTACCAAACATCTTGAGCAGGAACACCCAAAATACATAACGGGTTATTAAGAGTTACTAGAATGTTTGCACTAGCTTTTTAAATTCGACATCAAGGAGTACATCCATGACATCCTAACACAAGACTTTAGTGCTCCCATCAGATACTGAATCATGCACCCAGTGCACCATAGGTCTGATTCAGGAAACACAGCAGCTAGAGCCAGCTTCAAAGTCAGGAAAGCCTAGGTTGTAGTCCCACCTCTGACACATAATGGCTGAGTCACCCTGGACAAGTCACTTAACTTCATGCTCTCAACAGCTCTGTTTATAGAACTCTGGGAATCAGAGTACCCCCAAACCACCAGTTCTGCTGACAGCCCAGCCCCCACCAACATCATCCAGAGGATCAATCCTCATGTAGAAAAGGCCAACCATCTCTACTGACTGTTACCTGCAGGGCAGGAAAACCAGCTTAGGTGAAGCAGCAAGGGACCCTGAGCTAGAGAGAGGATTTATCTGCCAGACAAATCAAACCGCTGCCATTACCTCCTCACAGACCCAGATGGAGTTAGGCCAGGACCCCAATCACAAGAGGCCTTGGAAAAGCAGTGCTCTGCTCCTAGCCCAGTCCCCACTTCCATCACCCTAGGAAACAGGGATCCCGGTGGAGACATGGCCCATCAGATGCTGTAGCTTTCAGTGGAAAAGAAAGATAATGCCATGAAAGTCCTTGGCATGGTCAAATGGTTCAACATCATAAAAGGATATGGTTTTTATTATTTCAAATAACATCAAAGAAGATGTATTACCATTGGTTTTGCTACTGTGCCCTAAGGACAATGGGGACTTTTCATTTGACTGGGAACTGAAACCTCTCTATGTGTTGTCTCCCCCTTTTAGAATTTGAACTCTTTGAGAGCAGGGATGGTCTTGCTTTTCTACTTGTATCCTCAATGTTCAGCGCAGTTTAGTACATAGTTAAAACTTAATAAACGCTTTCTCATTTCATTCATTAATTCATTCATTCACATACTCATTCATAAGTTTCAGATAAGGAGCTAACTTCTGTTGATATAGGTAATTTTCTAAGCCAAAGAAATCATACCCACCCCCTAATATACAGGAAGGCTCCTACCTGAACAACAGGAAATATATGAATGAAATCCAGCCCCTGGATCTGATGGGGCTCCAGCCGGTGTGGGCACTTCATCCTTGGCAGGACAGACACAATTTTTTCTGTCAGGGCACTATGGAAGAAAAAAACCAACAAAAGGCTGAAAAGGCAACAAATGACCTTTGAAAAACCTCTGAAGAGACAATTTCTGAGTAATATCCACAGTGGATAGGGGAGAATGGACTTTACAGCAGGATGATTTGGAGCTAGTTATGGGAAGAATATACTGGCAGAGTCATGAGACATCAGGAATCTCCTGCTTGTGGATCTTTTTCAGATGTGAGTGACAGGAGAAAGATAGGCACCCATCTCCTGTGTGGGACAGATATAGACCTTTGCAGATGTAGATGTAGATGTACCTATATTTGCATAGAAGTGTATGCATGCATGTCTTTCTCCAACAATTTAAAGGCAGCCTTGAAAAGATGTTCTCAGCCTTTGAAAGGGGTGATCTCTAGAACCAGAGGTTCTAGGTTCCAGTGACTGGACAACATCCATCTTTAACAACTGAATGTGTGCTTCTATAATAATGCATGTAGGGTAGGTTCTTTTTGTATTTTTGGTTAAAAACCACACTGCAGTTCAGTAAGAGGAAAGCTCCCTCTAGTGCCTGCAGGCTCCTTAGTCTGACCAAGATAAGCAACTGCATTTATAATACATCATTTATTCTGCAACCTAAAATGAAAACAAAGAAAAAACGTAGATGGGTCTGATTATTATGAAGTTTCCTTAACCCGTGCCTAAATTTCCTTTTCTATAATTCCTCCCATTGTCCCATTGCTCTTAATTCTGCCCATTAGGACAAAGCAGAATAAGCCTGATCCCACTTCCATAGCAGAGCCTTCCAAATACTTGGAAGACAGTTATTCCCTAACCTAACCCTTTTGTTGTACAAATTAGCAAAATGAGGGCCAAAGAAATGATTTATCCACAACTAAATGGCAAAACCAGGATGAAAAACTAAGAGTCCTGACTTCTACCAGGTGAACACCAATATATGAGCATTACAGGGAGGGCCTTTATATTCCTAAATAGCAATACTACCTACAAACTGCTTCATCCTTTTCTGATCCTGAAAAGGGCAAAAGCCTGGTAGAAAGGAACACAGACCCACACACAGGAAATGGCTGGGAGGCGAGGAGGGAAGAAAAGGTTATTGCGGAAGTGAGAAGCCCATCCCAAGAGGGATCCAGAAGGAAATGTTTACTATCAGGCTCAGCTCTTCTGTCACCACACAAGATAAGCTTCTTGCTAACTTCCCACTGCCTAACTGACAAGTGTATTTCCTGAGTGCCTACCATACACGAGGCACCATGCTAGTCACTGTATTTACAAGGTAGCCTCACATCAGTGGGAATGAACTCAAGGATTACCAGCTGAACTGTAGAGATTTAATAAATGTTGACTGAATGAATATTAGCCTAAGCAGTATATAATTAGGAAGGTAAATCTGTTGAATAAATTAATCAATCACATAATGCATTCCAAAGCCAGATAGAGCTGATTTTTGGATTATTTTGGGATTATCTGTAGCTTTCGAGTGATAATAAAACCATAGAATGTCAGAGTTGGAAGAGACCTTATAGATCAATGTTTAAGCACCTCATTTTACAGTAGGAGAAATTGAGGCCCAGAAAGAAGTGACTTGCCTAAGGAAATACAGACAGTAAGTGACAGAAAGGACTAGAATCCAGGTCTTCAGATCAATAAATGCCAGAGGCCCAACTATGTCATTTGAGGATGATCGAACTAGGTCCTTAGCAGGATAGTGGGAAGGTGTTCTTGGGCAGAAGGAAGTCAAAATACAAAGTAAAGCGTTTCAAAGATCACTAACAGGGAAGACAAAAAGTTCCCATCTTCTGTGTGAGATAGATACCCCATACCTGCCTCATAACTCTTCTAATCATGTCCTGTCTAAATCCCTTAATTACCTCCAACCAACTCCACAGGAGTCTCTTACCTCTCAGCTGAAGAGATCTTGGTTATTTATGTAGATGGTCGCAAAGATTTGGAAGGTTCAGTATCTGAGGCCCCATTTTATTTTGAGTTACACAAAACAATTTTGCACATCCTCTGATCAATAAGAAGTATCATTCAGGACAGATCAACTTCATGGCTAACCCAATTAGCAACTTACATTTTTTGCCCTATTGTAGAGTTTTCCTGAAACAGTAAGTCAACGTCTACATCAAAGTTGCAAGTAGTGATACACCAAGTCATTCCTCCTACTACCTGAAAAACATAAAAAAAAAAATTAATTTTCCCTTTTCAGTTTTGGTGGAAAGGGCAGGGGTGGGAGAAGTCAGAAATATTAATAACTATTTATGTATAACCTATATATGGTCTGTGTGTATATTTATGTATGCATCTGAAGAAGACATGAGTCCACTACTTTAGTTATAGTTCATTCAAAACATGGATTAAGATCAGTCACTCAACATATATTTATGGAACTATTATTGGACACTTCTATAAAAGAGGAATATATGTCATGGTGTCTGCACTGGAGGAATACATACAACCTGTGTGCAGAGGTGAGATTTGTTCATAAGAAAAAGGGAATGATATAAAAGGAGAAATCAAATGCAAGTTGTCTCAAATGACTTGAAAATTGGGGATATGCACTCCCAGAGTTAGCCACAGCATAAACCCAAGGAATGTGTGATCAATCAATTAGAGGGTGGGACAGACGGGCCACATCCTACTCTCTCTACAATAGTCAATCAAGGGTTTGCCTACAACAGAACTATTGTACCCTTTCACCTATTAAATCAACTCTCCCCCTTGGCTCTCCTCCCAGTGCTGGCTTTTCACGGCTGGTCCCTTAGGCTAGTTATAATCTAACTGAAACATCTATATTTTCAATAACATAACTAGGACAGTTACACAAATATCACATATTTAGTGCACTCGATAAATGTTTATTGAAAGATAGTCCAAGAAGAGAGGAAAGGAAAGGAAGGGCAGAAATGTTAGCTTAAATCCTTTACAAGTCTACTATATAACTTAAGTTGGGAAACACTGAACTAGGCAATGACTAAGATCTCTTCCAGGTCGAAACAGTCTACAAATTTATCTATGTAAGAGAAAAAGCTATGACTTGTGATTCATTGTATATTTCATAGTGCTAAGTACTACTGTGAAAACAGAAGCAGCTCAATAAATATTTCTGGATCGGGTTAAGTAAAGAAAATTAACAATCTGAATACTTCTATAACAACTGACAGTTGGTGGGTGCTGGGGGACAGGGGCAGAGGAGCAGATAGAAAACAAAGAAACTTTAGGGAAAATGACTTTCTATTATCTTCTACCCTAATGTCAACTACACTAGCCTGACCCAAAGGATTTTCTTCTTACCTTGTCAAAGGGTGACAAGCCTTTAATTCTTGCCCTGAAATATCCAGCGGCAACCAAGAGCTCCAAAATTTCTGCCAACTTGATATTTTGTTCTTCATCTTCTCTTGTCTCCACCTTAAAGAAGCCAAAAAAAAAAAAAAAGTCAGATGGATGATTTATTTTCATTTGAAGTCAAGATTTAACCAGGGAGAAGACACTTCTATTTATGGAACTCTTGCTAACAATTACTTCAATGACCACTTGCTGAATTCTTATTGTATATGCAGCACAGTGGTAGACCTTCGGTATAAGAAATACAATGGGTGATTTTGCTACCTGTCCACAAGGAACTTAAAATTTCAATAGCTGGAGCAACAAGACAGATATGGAGCAACTATAAAAAAATTCCAAGGAACCATGGAAGTGACAAAGATTATATACTTAAGGAATTCAGAGCAAGAGAAAGATCCTTATGGAGTATGGTTGGTCAGGAATGATTTCTTAAAAGAGGCAAATTTTTAAATGGGCTTTGAAGGAATAGCTAACTTTCAATTTTTGAGAGATTGATTATGTCTGGAGACCAAGAGGACTACAACAGAACCAACTAGCTTGATTGGTCCCAGGAGAGCTGAGACCCAGAAATGTGTCAAAACATGTCTGATAGTACTTTCCTCCGTATTTTTTTTTGGGGGGGGGGGGGTGAGGGTTAAGTGACTTGCCCAGGGTCAAAAGTAAGTGTCAAATGTCTGAGGCCGAATTTGAACTCAGGTCCTCCTGAATCCAGGGCCAGTGCTTTATCCGTTGCGCCACTTAGCTGCCCTTTCCTCCATATTTCTAAGGCAAATATAAAAGGTGTATTTTGCTTTCAGGCAACATGATAAGTAAAAATCTAAATGACAAATAACTTATTCATTAACTCAATAAACTCAGTGCCTACTATGTGTGAGGTACAGTGCTAGACAATGGAAGAAATACATATATTCAATTCCATAAACACTCATTAAGTACCTCCTATGTTCATGGCACCATGTGGAGCAAAGGACTTTTGTGGGGACATTCTAAGTCTTAGGATTCAGAGAAGAATGAGAAATCAAGGAACAGAAGGACCAGAGAGACAAGAACATAAGCATGGGTGTGCAGTATCTAAAACGTGATCCATGTGTTCAAAGCCACTAAATAATTTTTTACTGTTTTTATTATTATTATTATATTGTCTCTCTTTTCCCTCTCCAATCCAATTTTTTAAAAAAGAAGAAAAAGAAGAATGTTTAAATATAGCACCCAAATGTCCACTCACTTTTGGATCTCTCATTTCTCTCCACATCCAGCAGGTCACTAATATATTTTTCATTATTCCTTTGTAATATTCTTTTACATTCCTTCCCCTACAGGACCCTAGCTGAAACTCTGATTACTTCATATTTAAATTATGGTGACAGTCTTCTAACTAGTGTCCTAGATTCCAAGTCCTCTCCCAATGAAGCTATACTGTTCCCCAAACTGCTCTTCCTAAATTATCATTTCAATACTCTCTATCAAAATTTTCTGATGGTTCCCTTCTGCCTGTGGAATACAGTTTAGCTCTGTTATAGTGCAAAGTACACAAGATGTGGATGCAAATCCCAACTCTGACACAACTTAACCTACCTGAGCCTCATTTTCCTCTTATATGAAATGGGAATAATATTTCCACTGAGGAAATTGCTTTGTAAATCTCTAAATACCTTATAATTGAGTCATTATCTCCTATTCTTCTGTCAGAGTCCTTTGTCCCAGTTAGACTGCCTTACCTCATTCCTGACCATACCTTTGCTCATCCGCTCTTGGTTGAGTCTGGAATAGACTTTGCAGTCCGCTTTGATTAAAAGATATCAATCCTTTAAGGCTTAGCTTAAACATCCCTTTTCAATGAGGCTTTCCCTGATCATTCCAATTCAGTGACCTCTCCCTTATTTGAAACTCCTACACATAGCAGTTACTGTCTATACCTCACTTAAGCCTTGACTCACTCTCCAGATTTTTCCTCCCCCTTACGCTTCCTCCCCCAGGAGAAATCTCCACCCTGAGGCCCCATTCTCCTGCTTATTGACTCTATCCCTAGAAACATTATTTTAGGAAGGGCCCCTACTATGTTTCACCTCACTAACAACTGGATTCTAGCTATGCTAGACCAAGTATAGACAAAGGAGGTCACTGCTGGAAGCAACAATCATTTGTGTCCAAAATCAAAAAGAATCTCCCTGCCTACAACATATTGACTTAGAAAATGACACAATAACATTTATATTCTACCGTGGGGGCAGCTAGGTGGCTCAGTACATAGAGTACCTGGCCTGGAATCAGGAAGACTCATTTTTCTTAGTTCAAATCCAATCTCAGACCCTTCCCTAGTTGTGTGACCCTGAACAATTCACTTAACCCTGTTTGTCTCAGTTTCCTCATCTGTAAAATGAATTGGAAAAGGAAGTGGCAAACCACTCAATTATATCTGCCAAGAAAACTCTAAATGAGGTAACCAAAGAGTTGGACACAACTGAAAAATGACTGAACAACCATATTCTACTGTATTTTTATTTATCTTGTTAAATACTTCCCAATTACACTTTTATTCTGGTCCAGTGCAAGCACCTCAGGAATGTTGCAGTTGCATGCCCTACATGGTTTACTGCCTTCAGTCTAGAGGAATCAATTACCAAGATATACGAAGGAAGGCTTTCGAGTTCATTACCAAAAAAGAAAAAGAAAAAGGAAAAAGAGGGTGCTTAAAAATATATTATTAACTGATAATCTATGTGGCTGTTTACTCATCTCTATGAAATCTTTTATGAGAAAAAACCTGTATTTTTGTCACCCACACCCTGAAAGCATCTTCAGTGATGATATGAGAAGTGACTGTCAGACTGAGACAAATGATATGCTAAACTAAGCTACATCATTACAATCACAAAACTAACAGGCAGAGAATGTAGGATCCCACTTTGCTTATAGTTTGTTGACGATGCCGCCTTATAGGTTTTTCTCCAAAAATTATCTCTTGTGAACATTAAATTATATGAGACTTTTTCCTTCTGGGCCCGTGCTCTGGCGGTATGTGTTCATGCTCTTGGTGTGGCAAACTGTAGTCCCAGTGATTCGGGGAGCAACCTTAGACTGGCGGGCTGTTCAGGTGTTTGGTGAGGTTAATTACGGAAAAGCCTAACAGGCTAAGTTTAGAGTTAAGAACATTTCTCCTGTATTTCTATTTTCCTATTTCCTTATCTTTGATTTTTATTAGTTTCACCTTTGTTGTTTTAATTAATTCCCAAGTAATAAAATCTGATCTTTTGTGAACTTAAAAAAAAAAATTATATGAGACTCCTCACTTTTTACATGACCTTTTAATTATCAATATCCATTAAGGCAATAAAGCAAGAATCATAGTATCACACAGTTAGAGCTAGAAGAGAACTTACAGGCCATACAATCCATCACCTCCATTTCAGAAATGACAAATATTGAGAGAAGGAGACATGGACTTGCCCAAGATCATGAAGGTAGCAGAGCCAGGATCCAAGCTGGGGTCCTCTAACTCTAAATACAGCAACCTTTTCATTTTAACATGCCGCCTTGCAAAGACCATATATATTAGGATAAGGCATTTGTCACTGACATGTCATATCTTGCCAGATATGCAAGGGTCTACAGAAGGCATTAATCCCTGGGTCATTGCAAAGTTTCTAGAATGAGATCCATAATCACTCAGAAGGGCTTATCCTAACTCATGGCTTGGGAAAAAACCAAGTACCTGAGTCCATACTCTGAGACATTCTTGATAAACAACCAATTGATCTGGTTCATAAATACAGGTCTTGGATAAATACTTCAAATGAACAAACCGAATAAGAGCAGTAGGGTAAGCTGCATTTTAGAAATATTTTCTAAACAACGTTTGTTTTCAATGGTCCCTCTTCCCACCTTCTCCATAAAACAAAAACCCATCTTGGTGTTTTTGGTTTTTTTTTGCTTTTTTAAATACCAGTATTCTTCCAGAGATGCTTTATGGCTGTAAAATATGGGATACCAGCTTTCAAAGAATTAAAGTTTTAGGTCACCCAGA